>NW_021633680.1:0-139236 GCF_004799145.2 Neltuma alba
ACAATCAGGAGGAAGGACCAAACGGCCTCCAATACAACAAAGACCCACTGACTTCAATAACCAACCATGGCAGTAGGTAGGGTCTGATTGAACTTTCTGTACCAAGCCCTGAATATAAGAAGATGCCTCCAACATAGGTAACAATTCAGCGAGAAAAGTGGAAGAAATGTGTAGCATGGACATATACGTAACACGAGATAAGGAATCAGCAGCCAAATTTGATTTACCCGATCGATATTCAATTGTAAAATCATATCCCAGCAGCTTTGGAAGGTGAGCTTCCTGTTCTGGGGTCTGAATAGTTTGCCCATTCAAATGCTTGAGGCTCTCTTGGTCAGTGCGAATAATAAAACGGTGGCCAAATAAATAATGACGGAATTTGGCCACTGCTTGCGTGATGGCATATAACTCGCGCACATAAGCCGATTGTGCTTGCATCCTATTCGACAATTGTTTAGAAAAATATGCAATAGGGTGACCGTTTTGACTCAACACGGCACCAACACCAGAACCCGATGCATCAGTCTCCAATATAAAAGGATGAGCGGAGTCAGGTAATGCTAACGCAGGAGCACAAGCCAGATGAGGGACATGTAAGACAGAATTGAGATGTAGGGAATCTGAAATAGTAACCGAGCCTTTTCCAGCAATCGGAGAACCAGTACCGTTAGCAGTGGTGATATTATCATTACCAACACAGGGAAAATAGGTAACAAACATGCGAGCATCCGAGGTCATATGGTCAGTAGCACCAGTGTCAACTATCCATTTGTTGGATGTGAAGGAGGTGTGAAAAGCGGAAGGAGGAGTACCTGTATGAGCTACGGAGGCCGACGCAGCAGGGGAAGGTTGCCGTGCTGGGAGACCTTTAAGAGCAATAAGTAGTTGATGCATTTGCTCATTTGACAAGGCTGGAAGAGAATCAGACGGTTGGGAGGTTTCTGGTGATACCTGATAGCCCCAAGGCTTACCCTTTCGAGGTTTCCAATCAGTTGGTTTGCCATGGATGTCCCAACAACGTTCACGAGTGTGACCCGTTTTTTTACAGTGATCACAAGTGACTTTACCCTTCGTGGAGGATGACGAGGGCGCCCCTTTACTGATAAGAGCAGAGGAGTCAGAGATAGATGTTGGGGTTAGCATAACATTATGACGTGAACAGAAGCTCAACAGGCCTTTGATCAACTTAAGCTGGCTCTTACACATGTGTCATCACACTTATTTTGAGAGGAAATTAAAGTACGTAACACCTCTCTGCCTTTCTCCTTTGCCACGTCATTGTCCATACCCGGTTGCTGCTCTTCTTGTGTCATCACACTTATTTTGAGAGGAAATTAAAGTACGTAACACCTCTAATACTTAATACAAAGATAGTTATGGGTTGGATTTGCTCCTCAATAATAAGATTCTAATCTAATTTACATTGTCTTCCAAATTATTATTCCTATTAATTGTACATATTAAGAAAGCTTCCACTAAATTAAAAGGTAGTTTTAACACATGAGTAAATATGTTAGTTTGGAAAAATTAATACACATTGGTTACAAATTATCCACTTAACTAATTTTCTTAATATCCTCAAATTAGTTCCCCAACTCTAATATTAAGAACTTGGTTAATTCACACAACTTGGTGTAATATGAATTAACCGTCGATCAATCTTATAAGCAGGTAATTATAGAGACAATATGCGTGTCAAGTTTGACATAGACTTGGGAATAATTAGCTGGGTAGCATTGACCTTGATCACTCCAATAGAAAGATTAATGCAACTATATTATAGTTAATTAATTAAATATATATTTTCTTGCATGATGCATTCAAATGAAAGATGCTTGATTAAACTGCTAATATATACGGGGGATGGTTTCTTTATTTTGAAAGCAATATCACTCTTGACATTATTTTACACAACTTTTGCTTTGAGAAAGGAGAAAATTTATCTTAGCTTGGCTGAGAAAATTAATGTACACAAAAAGGGAACTACCTGCCATAAAAATTACAAAACACAAAAGTTAAGGTTTATAGGATAGCCAGACCCAAAAACAAGGACGGGAGTTTTGCTGACAAGAGAATATGGATTAAGTCAAATAAAACTTCTTTTTGGACAATTTCAAGTAGAATTTGGGCGTTTGTGCCAGCCTCAAGTTGATAAATATACGTTTCTAAAACAAAAACAATATTATAGAAAACAATATATTCATCGTAAAATTTTCAACCCAACATTTCAAGACTCATGCATGCAGATATGCATTTCTCCAGTGCTAAGTTTTGCCCTCCTTTTTGGCGGACTCCAATGTTACCTTTGTCACGCATCTTTTAATTAATTAATTAATTATATCAATTACCATTCAACGGTCTTCGCATCAAAAGCTGTAACTTAACTTTCACATACGCAAGAGGAATATTAAAAATGAGAAAATGTAAGAGGTTTGACCTGTCGTAGGGAGGCTGTTATGATTAATTTATTCTTTTCAGAAATAAAAGTCAATAAACCTAAAAATTATCAACCATTCCGTACAATAATAAAACCTTCATCAACGATTATGAAATTATCAAATTGAATGCATTAAAAAATTCAAATCTTCAACAAAATTGCATCATGTAGCAATACGTATGGCTCTTGTTTATTTTCATTCCTTTTCTTTCGAAATGCATATATTAAATTAATATAATTTTTAATTAAAGAGGTTCTAAATTTATTGTAGTGCTCAATTACCCTAATAACAAATTTTAATATATGTAATTTTCCGCCGTTAAATTAATGGGGAAGCCAATAGATATCTGAATTATCGCGTGTTTATCTACCAGCAATAAATTGATTACCATGGAATATAATTAGGGATACCTATGTTTGCATGCAAGTGGACAAGAATTAATATTATTTGAATAGAACACAGCTAACTAGTCAGAATCTTACTTCTGATTATTATAAGCAAACAAACCATTCGGTCGCTTTCTATTGCACTTTGAAATGTTGACATAAATTATTCAAAACATAATGTTACATTCTCTAATGGGAACATTGATATTATTATTCATTTTTGGGGGGGCAAATAATGATATATTAATTAATTAATGCACAATGCTGACGACATATGTGAACACGTTTGACTTTTTTTTTCTGGCTGCTTGGTACATATGCATGATATGGCTTTGAGAGGATCAAGCTAAGCAAGAAAATTATAAAAACACTCAACGTACGTATAATTAAAACTTAAAAACTTTTTGCCTCGTCTCAACCAAAAGGGGCAAAACCTAGTCAAGGATTGACATATTATACTGAAATCTCTTGGAGACCAATTAAGGTTCATTTCATTGAAACCATCTCATGAAGAACTGGCTTTCTTTCCCGTTTTAAATTAATTTTCGCCTTTATGGATAGCTCTGCATATATATGTATATATATATGGAACAAAATGATTGATGAATAGATTATCAGCTACATTTCTCTTGCGCGCATAAGTAGGAAGAAATTAAAACTAAATTATTTTTGTCCATAGAAAATAATTAATTTTCTGTAACTTTCAATTTGATTCTCTATTTATTTTTAGCAACCAGTTGTGTATATAAAATGATTCAGAATACATTTATTGAAAAACCGAGTCATTAAGCCACTAGTTGTCTTGAGGATATACTATACACATACACACAATGTACTAAATAAAAGTTAATAAAATTAAACTCATCAAAATAGTTTTCCAATTCAGATGTGAAATTAATCATCAACTCATTATCATTTAGTTATGCCAAATTTTTGAGAAAGCAGAGATTTTTTTCTTCTCACGGGGTACATTAAATTCGAGCAATGAAATAGACGTTATCATCTAATTTTTTTTTTTTAAATCATCCTTCGTTGAATGAAAGAACTTTATACACCTATCATATTTATGAATAGTCAAATTTACAACATAGAGATTTAAACTAGAGAATTAGTTTATATGGACCAATGGAGAATTCTTTGTATTTTTTTTCTGAAATAAATAGATAGACCCACACGTTATACGTAGAGAGAGAAAGCACCTTTTCATCAAGTACGTCAAACTTATTTATTGCCTAGACGTAGTGGTTCGATATTTCATGCAAGTTGTAACAAAAGAGGACAGAGAGTAATTAATAGGGCAACCCACTAGGTTAAATGTTACTTGACTTCATCAAGAATGGACGAAGAAATACACTAAAGGCGCGGTTCCGGTCACCGGAGTTGGCAAATTGGTTTGACTTGGCGATGCTTTTGGCTTTTGGTATCGTACGAAACTTCTCTCTCTCTTGATCTTGTCTCGACCGTTGAAGTTGAATTCTTCTACTAGTAATATTTTTTATGCTCTTCTTGACGATAAAAATATTTGTTTACTTTTTCCTCGCTGTGCAGTTGGATATGGCTCTCTGAGTTGTGGCTGACATTTCTTTATCTGTCTTTATTTTGACTTTCCAATTCTGCCCAGCTATATTTCCCCTTTCCAAGAGTCAAATATCTCATGCAAGTTCCGCCCTCTATATATTAAGCTTTCGGCTGAAGAGGCCTAGAAGGAAAGTAAAAGAGAAAACAGGGAGAAGAAAGAAAAAGAGCTCTATATTCTCGCATCTATGGAGTTTCCTTTAGGAAGATCTGATCATGAAAGCAGAGTCAACGGACAGAAGAGGAGTGAATCTGGTGGCGGTGGCGATGAAGATCATCATCGGAAAGAAGAGATTGATATTGAGGTGAAGATATTTTCTGCTATATACACATACACTCACACACACACACACACAGAGAGGATCTTTCAACCGCCATAATCAGTTTTATGAGACTGGCCGAAATCGTCTTTCCGTTCATGTTTTGAGTTAAAAATAATCATTGTGATGTTTTTGGATTTGATTTTGGTGTCAAAGCTTGATTAGTATGATTACTTCGGTCAAGCTTTCTGATTTAAATCATAAAGCTTCTTTCTGATTTGAAGCTTCTTTCCGATTTAATTGTTGTCTTCAGCACAAATTTAAGAAGCACTATATATTGAGATATATATATATATGATGACTTTTTTGTGATCGATCTTGTGTTCTTGTCTGGTTTGTCTCGTTCACTGAAGATAACAAAGAGGTTAATATAATTCATAGCCATTACTTTTCAGTTCTTTGTTTGATTTTCAAGCCAAATCAAATATTAAAACAGTTTATAATCTCTTTATAATCTCTGAGATACACTGTATAGAGGAATTCGAAGGTGCCGACACTAACAAATACTAATATGCAGTCTATTCAGAATATATGGGCACGAGCACACAAATATATATTCCTCCGGTTCTAAATATAAGACTCTTATACTAGTGTATATAAGAATTTTATATTTAAGACCGGAAGAATATATGGTTATTACAAACATATTATTTTTCACTAATAAGTAAAACATGATCTATAGTTGTATGGGTTTTGAGTTGTATAATTAATCTATCACATTATATATCTGTTATTATTATTTCAGACACATCTTATCATCTTTTGATTGAAAAATAAGATACAAAAACTGTGTGTATATTATCCGTTAGCATAAATATAGAGTTGACCATGCATGTGCGGGATGTGCTGGGGAAAACAGGAAATATATTATAAGATGTCTGAAATTATGAACGAAGACACCGAAAAAGATCTCATTAATTATATACTTAGCTTGTTTCTAGTTTTATACCAGAGAAGAGTGATACATTTCCATATGTATGCATGTATAAATAGATAATATATCGAGAAAATGAATATATATAATTGACTAAAAATAAATGCATCCATTTTGGTGACGATTTGATGCTCAAGTTAATTCATGCTCTTCAATTAATTTCAGGTGCCACCGGCTGATACTTCTTCTGGACCAATTGTATCTTCAACTAAAAAGGAAGAGGTGAGTTTTGAAAAATTCGAATGTTGTTCATGTAAAAGTGATTATACATATGTTAAAACTAAAGAAAACGATATACGTGTGTCCTTGGGGGGGGGGAAGAGGTTCATATACAATTTTTTCTGTGGTAATATTATTATTCTTAAATATTGTGTTCTTTTTCTTTTTTGGGGCATGAAATATCGTGTTCTCTTTCTGAAGTTATATTATTGCATAATATGGTGATAGGTGGAAGAGCTAGAATGTGCAAAAACGGAAATGGGTGTAGTGAGAGAAGAAAATCAAAGGCTGAAGCGAAGTTTGGATCGAGTTCTGAAGGATTACAGAACACTTGAAATGCAATTCAAAGATATGGTTCAAAAAGGAAGAACCAAACAATCCATTACTTCTGATCATCACAAAGGCTCACCATCATCGGATCACAGTGGTCGAGACATTATTATAACTGAGGAAGAATCTGATGAGCTAGTTTCTCTGAGCCTTGGAAGAGATATTCCCAGTAATAATAATCCAATTAGAAAGCCGCATGATCAGAAAAGCAAAGCTTCGAAAGCATTATTATTGAAGGATGAAGAAGAAGAGGACTTGGCTCTTGGATTGGACTGCAAATTTGAGACATCAAAGTCAGGAAGCTTAAGTACTCATGAAGCTAATAATAATAATAATTCGCCAAATACTATTAATCCAAGCCCTACCAATAGTTCTGAAGAGACACCCAATAAGGAAGAAGAAGAGAGTTGGCAACCAAGCAAAGCACTCAAAACAACCAGAGATACTGCTTGTTCAGCAGAAGACGAAGTTTCCCAGCACAATCCTGCAAAGAAAGCTAGGGTTTGTGTCAGAGCAAGATGCGACACTCCAACTGTAAGCATCCCTCTCTCTCTCCGTCCTCCAACTTTACATTATTAATTAGATTCTTCCATACAAGTTTCAAAATACGACCTTATACTTCATTTTAATTTCTTTCGAGTTTGATGAATTTGAGTTTCTGGAAACAGATGAACGATGGATGTCAGTGGAGAAAATACGGACAAAAAATCTCCAAGGGAAATCCTTGTCCTAGGGCATACTATCGTTGTACAGTTGCCCCATCGTGCCCAGTAAAAAAACAGGTGCGTCTATATATATACATATACATGTGTGTGTGTGTGTACGTATAACACATGAACACTTGGTTATTTCAATATCTCTTATAATTCATTTTGATTGTGTGTTACTGTACACGTGTGTTATTAACAGAAACTTGATGAACATGTAATTTCAGGTACAAAGATGTGCTGAGGATATGTCGGTTTTAGCTACAACTTATGAGGGAATCCATAACCACCCTCTTCCTCTCTCAGCCACCGCCATGGCTTCCACTACTTCTGCGGCAGCTTCCATGCTTTTGTCTGGTTCATCGTCTTCTTCCGCCGCCGCCACAACCGCCACTTCAGCTGATCTCTATGGCCTGAATTTCTCCTTACCAGATGGTTCCACCAGCAGATCAAAACCATTATATCTCTCTAATCCTTCACTCTCATCATTTGCGCCTTCTCACCCAACAATCACTCTCGACCTCACCACAAACTCAGCTGCCTCCAGATTCATGACCTCATCATCATCAAGCTACAACCTAGCTCCAAGATCATCATCATCATTACCATATCCTTCTTCCACAAGTCTCAACTTTAGTACCCCAAACAATAATAGCTTTCTCAGCTATAACAGTAATAACAGGAACATTTTCAGTTCCGTGAACCTTGGAAGGTCGACAATGGATAATGTCTATAGGCTGCCTTACGTACAAAAGAACAGTGTTAGCAATAACCCAACTCATCCTCCTCCCCAACCTACTGCTCTACCGGATGGTATCGCCGCCGCGACCAAGGCCATCGCGGCGGACCCAAAGTTTCAGTCGGCTTTGGCGGTGGCACTTAGCTCAATTATTGGCACAGGAAGTGGCAGTGGAAGCAGCCAAGGCAATCGTGGCGGTGCCGGAGAAAACTTGACTCATCAGAAAATGAAATGGGGAGGGCTGTTTCCAGCATTATAAGTATCGCAATTTCGATTCAGTAGTGCTATATTGTGATCAATGCAAGCAATTAATTGTTTAGACCATTTTTCAATTATTTTTAATCTTTGTATATTATTTAGTGTCATAGTATATTGATGCCATGTCATGTATCCTTCAGTCCTTAATACAAGACATATTTAACTAATTTGATTAGATTGAGAAAGTTAAGTAATTTAGTTAATGACATGTTTTTCTTAAAACAACATAATCATCTTTCTTAATATCTTCTCTTCCTCTTCTACTTGATTATGATTGAAGGAAATCCATAGGAGTAATTTAGGAAAAATTGATAAATATAAAAAGTAGGTCTTATATTTAGGACCAAAATTAACTCAACAATTAGGTCCTATATTAAGGACCGAAGGAGTATCATATATCATATCTATGTTAATATTCATCTTCGTAGAGAACAAAGCGATCAATCAAGGAATTTGTTTTTGTTTTGTTTTGTTTTTTTTTGGCCCCCGGCTAAGCGGTCCCGACTTGTACATATGACTTTTTAAGCGGTTTTACATAATCACTTTTTAAGTTAGAAAGCATTTATAAATGAAGTCAATTAACAATAATTTGACAAATGTATATTCCAAGTCCCACCAACTATAAGCACGGTTCTCTCTATATCGTTCTATGCTTTTGAGTATTGTCAACTTCCCCTCTCAACTACCTTTTTTTATTTGTGTCCCATGCAAGTTGATTTCTGCTGCTCGTATGACTTTTTGCGTAGTATCGCTGACCTAATACTGGATACCCTTTTTAATTGGAAACTAGCATAATGCAATATGCCACTCGTCGGTAACTCGTACTCTTTTCAAATTGCTGATGAAAAACATTAGCAACTCGATCTCCTTTCTAAATGGACATGATTCTTTATTTCGGGACGGCAATTGCTTAGTTTTACATGGTCGGAAATTTATATATATATATATATATATATATAACTTGTACTACCTCCCATCCCTAATATAAAAACTAATTCAAGATTGGATTTGGTTTCCAATATAGGACCATAATTTATTTTGCCTTTTAAATTTATAAATTTTTCTTAAAATATTTTTATTAATTGTAAAAAGTTTTCATCAAAAAGTAATTCTAATACAGATAATTCAAAATGATAGTTTAAAGAAATTAATACATATTTGTTTAAAAAAAAAACTAATTTATGACAACCGGGACATATCATGCCTCGTATTATTACTCTTATAAATGCCATTTGGCATGAAAGGAACATTGCCCTTCATCAAGGTAAAATGTGTCCCATCAATTGTCATTCAGAAATGGTTCTTGGGTCTTTATCATTCTCTACCTTAGCTTTTTTCCAAGAATGACCAGCAAACAGACTTGGGCTTGCTTATTGGTATCGTCATCCACAAAAGGAAGAAAAACAGAATTGCATTCTGTCATGTCATTATTTGTCATTAGGTTACATAAATATTTCTTGTCTAGATTGTCATACAATGAAAGAAGATTTTCTGCTGCTAACCAAACGGGGCATTAAACAGACTGGCCCTTATATTGACTTGTGATGAGATCATGAGACAAGCACTTGTTTTAGATGTTTTAGATTTAAACCGTATTTATATATTGCCGTAGTGTCGAGTTTGCGTCATGGATCATATATATCCGTGTTGGCATTTATCACCTCCTTAGAGAACACAGTGATCAATCAAGGAATTTGAATTCTGCTTTTCTTTTGGCCTCGGGGATTATCTAGCAACGTCTTCCATGCCCACATCAAATGACATCTCCCTGCTCCTTGCTTATCAGTACATTTGGTGATTAATAAATAATCATTACTCCCTAATCATGTAATTAAAAAAAAACTACCCATCAATCAATATATATTAGTATCACCAATCGACAATATTCTATATGTATGATAAAAACAATAATACACTGCCTATTCAAAAGTCAAATAACATAATACTGTCATAAATTAATAGTAGAACTAGTGAATTGTTTAATACTGTCGTTTCCTCAAACCTTTTTCCTTATCGCAATCTGAGAATGATCAAATGATCAAATGTTCAACTATCCAAAAACCAGAAAACCTATTCAAGGTGGAGGTAAATTTCTGGATTCCTAGTAAACATTGTAATTACTACTCCCTTACTCCTAAGCATTCCTAGGCATTGGCAGAAATATACAACTATTCCCTTCAGAAGTTTTTCTAAAGATGATACAGACAAGGCACCTTTCATCGCTAGAAGAGGTGTTGTGGGAATATATTGCCACTACAATCGGTGAATAAATATGCAGATAAGGTTGAATAGTTTCTTATGATTCAATGTCGTCACATATTCCATCCCTATTGTGTTAACTTAGTGCCGCAACAAACAGCTGTCCTGTCCCATCAGTTGCACCTCCCAAAGCTACTTGACAAAGGGTCATTACCAGCTAAAGGAGTTTTTCGACTGCTGCAATTTTGCACCGTAAGAACTTTCTATCTCCTCCTGTAACATTCAGCATTAGCATAGTTGTTCTATGCATATATTCCGAAATATATGTTTACTAAAATCACAACAAGCAGCATCAATAGCTATGTATGACCAAGGCGTCTAGCAATTTTGATCAAAGCATTCAAAAAGATATCATAATCTACTAAGTCTTATATTGCGAAAGTTTTTTTTTCCCCCCCTTTTTGGGGTGTTGGGGAATTCAAAGATGAATAGGGATTAGCTATGCTGCACAAGATGAGCAGCAGAGGATCCCAGCACATTCAAGTATTGCATAGAACTTTTTCGAACTTGACTTACAAGGACATGTTGAAAAATGCTCCTTACCTTGCAAGCTTTTAGTAGAGGCTGTAAGAATGACGTTCTGAAAAGGCTGACGGCACCCTCAAGTGAAGTTCCAGTCCATTCTGAAATCCAGCGAGACCAATAAACAAAAGTACTTGTAACAGACTCTAAAGTTGCACTTAATATCGAAAGGAAAATATGATTTTGACATGAGCCATTTTTCCAGCATTGCTAAGATAGTCAACATTGTTAGGCCATGTAATATTTTACACAAAAATGGACTTTCCAATTATCAAGTAAACATACCATCATCTAAATCATCTCTTGGACCTCTTTCGTTAAGTTCTTCTAAAAGCTGCAATCACACAACACCGCAATTCACATGAGAAATATTTATTATATATCAAATTGCTGTATCCCTTCTGTTGTAAGATAACATGAGTACAACACCCTTTTAAGATCCATTTTAGTTATCAAAAGATGATGATGATATTGGGGACAATGTGTTAGAGATGGCATTGCAATAGTTTTAAGCTAGTGCTGGCAACCAATCCGAGTGGCCAGTAAAAACTTTCTTTTATTGGAAATAGTTTTCTCGTGCCAAATTGCCAATAGACAAATCAGTTACAACCTCACTGGCTGCAGTATTGCCCGAAGTGCAACGATCAATCTTCTTCCAACTAAGCAAATTATAGAGAACCAAGTGGGAAGCTTTCATCTCTATCCCCAAGATTAGTCAGAAGATAGACCAGAAAATCATCATTCTCCTGATCTAGAATAATAAGTTTACCTGTGAAAGAGTAGGTACTGTGGTAGGATTAAACTGCTCACAGTGATTTGGATCGATAGGTACACATATGCGGCCTGAAACAATGGAAAAAAAGGCTATCTTTACAATATAAATTAACGAGTAACTAATAAACCATACTAACAGCATCAGTTAACAGACAAACTGGTACGTAATAGAATGTAGTTGATAGTCAAAACATCAACCACAGAAACGATAAAACAAAAAGAAAAAGAAAATTGTATGAAGGTTAGTTACTGACCTGTTTTTGGGTGTACACAGAATGGAGCTTTAAGCAAGTGGTTCATGTGCTTCGAAACCTAAAACATATATTGGCCAAATCAGACACTTCAAAAATTTAGACTTGAAACCTTTAATTTGTCAAATGAATAGTTGACTTTCTATCAATAGAGACTGCAGGGACAAGATACGAATGTGTAAAGGTACAATCAGAAACAGTTCAAATAGGCCAGTGAATACAGGAAAAAGGAATCGGATATAGACAAACCTCCATATCTAGCCTTGGGTAAGTAAAGGAGAACACAATCTCTTCAACACACCTTCGCAGTCCTAGTGCCTGCAGAAGGGAATAGATCTCAGCAGCAAAAGACAGAAACATGTGACTATTAAAATAGATTTCAGCAATGAGAGTCCACTAACTATTATCTACTAACTACACCATAATGCATAAAGGAGACGCCATTTTCACCTTGAAAATCGATATTTTGCTACAAGCATTTGACTACTAACCTTATTCTTTGACAGCAAGTGTTTGAGCTGTTCCCATCGGACAACATTAATGTCTTCTTTTGCACTTGAAGACCGCCTGTTATCTTGCCATCGACCCCTAAGTTCAGAAGCAATAGCTGCAGACAGCACTCACGAATTAATTACATAGATCAGAGCTCGAAATGCCATAACAAGATTCAGCCGAAGGCATGGCTGGAACAGTGAAAATATGCACCTGCGTCTGGAATCAACTCTAGGATCATCTCATATCTCTCTTCGGTAGAAAGTAAATCTTGACTTATTAGTAGTCCTTTCTCAAAAAAATCTTTAAGGACTTCAGTGTATGCTCTCCTGCAAAAACGAAATTCACCATAGGTCAAATAGGAATATGAAATATGTACTCCAGAAGCTCAATCATCCATATTAAAACTTACACCAGGAAAGGATGAAGTGCAAGGCCTGTTAATGAAACCTTCTTATGACTATTCTCATTTCCCTGGACAGAATAAAAGATAGAAAGTACTCGTTAAAATAAGCATTCCAAAAAAAAAAAAAAAAACCAACATTGTATATCTACAGAATACCACCTTATAGACACGAAAATAGTCAGCAATAGCTGCTCTCTGCTCATTAGTCAGCCTGCAAAAGTAAAAGGTAACATTAGAATATTTACACTATGTAATGGAAGGAAACAGTGCAATTCTTAATTGTAATGTCGCACCTTCTTGCCTTCCCATCACAGACCCAACAATGAACACCTCGGCGGCCACTATAAACCCACAGAATGTGTTTAAAGCCAAAATCATCTGAAATAGTAGGATTCCACATAATTTAAAAACATACAATCAATTTCATTAAAAAAAAAACATGACAACATCAATGCCCGGGAATTCTAAATATCAGAAAGTGAATACCCATGCAGTTATGCAAGTAATAATATTATCATACATTTCTTATATCAGGCATTGCTTAGGCCATCGATTTCCCACAAATTTAAAAATTTAGGCAGATCTCATTTTGGAATCTATTCAGACCAGTGTAATACAAATTCAGAGAGGGATTCTTTCTCTTTCTGGTCTGGCATGATACACCTTCTTTTCTGTAGAATGACGTCATCTGGCAAATCAATTTCCCCACCTTATTATTATGAAGCTATCTTCAGTCATTTAGGAGCATTTCCATTTGGGGGCTATGCTCATTTTCTTATGAGAAATGCAGCTTGCAGCATGCACACTATTAAATGAAACTTAAAATCACCGGCATGAAAGATTCACTACTGGAGAGAGCAAAACTAAGTCTACTATTCTTTAATAAAAAAAATTGTGAATCACAGTTTTGCCACATTATATAAGATACAAATATCACCTCTTAAGGCAGTATCAATCACTTTAATAGCTATAGTCATCAATGGCCAGCAATCCAAGCAAACATCAGCACCAGTGCAGCAGTATCTAACATCATCGTAATCTGTCATATCCTACAGCATATATTTAACTACTACATGTCAATAATTTTCCGGTAGCAGTTTTTATTTGGCGAATTGAAGTTGAAAAGCTTACAATATCAAAAATTAGCTCTCTCTCAACCGGAGCGAAAACATTATCACCACTTTGAGCATAGGCATGCCTTTTTGTAGGCTACAACACATAAGAAGCTATAGATTAGGAAAAGAAAAACTGGATAGAAGATCTCAGTAATAGCATTTCAAATGAAATATACTAGGAATAGATTTTAAAAAACATTTGCATGTGCCCAGAGAAATGATAGCTCAAAATCCATCGAAAGATTGTGCAGTGTATACTGAACTCAATAGAGGCAACAACGTTGTCAAGAAGAATTAAAATTGAATTTAATAAAAAAAAAATTAAAGCAATTTGTGGCTTATTTGAGGCTTGAAAATATTTCAAATTTTAATTCTTTTTAGACACTACTAGATACTGCATTGATAACGAGACCAAATTCTAACACACGACGGAACAATGAAGGTTCGACATGATTCCAGAATGCAGAATTGAGGAAAAATACGGTAATCTTACCTCCACGCTATACACAGGTCCGATATCAATCTTAAATGGGCATTTCTCTCTGATGGAATTTTCAAGCTCTACGGCGCTGTGGAAAGATTGGAATCGTAGAAATATGTCGTTGTCAAGTGTAAATGAAAATTCCCTCCGGCTGATGTAAGAGGGATCACAACCGGGATGCTTCCCATCTACAAATACATTGAGAGGGAAAGAGGGGGATAGGGGAAAAAGAAGGCAAATGTGCATTGCACCCACTGATTAGCAACCCTACCCTGATTATATGCATCGAAAGAGGAATAGGCGAGATAACATATATTCAATGCTTACCATTTCCGTAAGACATCCATCTAAAAAAATCAGCACAAGGAAATAGCTTTCCTGAGAAAACAAGAAGGGGAAAATATGAATCACAAGCAGAAGTACGTGAAATGTCGATATAGCATAAAAAGTAAGACAAACTAATACAGTCTCTAGTGACTTGACGGAAAAAGGCAAATTTTGATCAGATTATCACTTAGAAAAGTCCACTATAGTTGAGCAATTGAGCTGAAATTACAGTGAGCTCAACTAAAAGGTAAATTAGCAATTGCAAGCAGATAAGAACCAAAATTTACCGTAAAATAATTTAAGGTGATCCGGATTGAACTCGCCAGGATCATGACTTCCCTGCTTTTGCCCAGGCGCTTCAGGTTCTTGTCCATCGATAAGCATGTCATCATTTTCGTTCTGAAGCTCTTGTTTCGTCATTTCTGTGGTTTTTATGCACACTACGTAAACAGAATTGTAAGGGGAAAAGTGAATAATTTGATAGAAAATTTAAGATCAGAGTTCTGAAAGTGAAACGAAGGTGGCGTTGTTGGCGAAGGGGGCAGATTGTATGACCGGTGACGGGAACAAGAAGAGATCTGGCGCGAGACGCTGGAGATTTGGCGGGAAATTGCGGGGGTATTATGGGCCTAACTATTATTGGGCTCTTTACTGATTTGATAGTGGGCCTCACTCTTATTACCCCAATTCTTTTTGGACAAACCAGGTCCGCTTTGCCACACTGGGAATCTGGATTGAATTCCTTGCCCTTTTTTTTTAAAAAAAAAAAGGTAGAAGGAAAAAATCTTTTTATTGAAGACAATTATATTGATACGCACCAACAGGAGTTGGATGAAGCAGAAAAGGTTAATTTCTCACAATATGAAAAATCAAGGTTCAAATTCTCACTAAGAAAGGTACTCACATTTTGTGTTAGACAGTACTTCCAATAGAAGGATACCTATATCTGGGCAAAAAAATATATTGTTAGGAAATGAGTGGATACAAGAAAGGACTAGAAATGAATAGTTGGAAAAAAAATAATTTGCAGGTACTGGTGATTTTCCTCAATATTTAGGCAAGTGCTTACAATTAAAAAAAACTTACGAGCTGCTTCTCATAATTTTCTATTCTTACAAGCTAATCCTCCAAAAAGCTGAATTCCAATCCTTGATTATTGGAATGAACTAACAAATTTGACCAATTTGGCGATGCTGCAAACAGATTACATGTAAGATCAATTAGAAATTTAAGTAACATGTGCATCCGTCTTAACGTTTGTTTGTGCTTTAGTACATGTAAAAAAGCTTCTTCTTCTTTTTTTTCTGTTGGGAGCTTTTAAATGAATGCATGCGCCTTTGGAATATAGACAACTAGGAATTCAAACTACTTGTGTCAGTTGCAGTCTGGAGGCATCGCACACAAAAGCTACTTCTTTTTTTTTTTGGGAGCTTTTAAATAAATGCGTCTTTAGAGTTTAGTTAAGTAGTTAAGAACTCAACTAACACGTGTCGTTTATGGTTTATATCCATATTTATTTTGACATTTTGCATGTGTTTCATTGCACAGAAAAGCTATTTTTTTTTAGCTTTTTAAACGAACGTACCTTTAGAAAATGCATGCAAATACGCGTACTGAATTGAAATTAACTTGTAATAATGCTACTAATTAAAACCCTGTAGTAACAATATTATTCATGCAACGCTCGAATTCAAAGTTTAAGTAACACGCGTTGACTATAGTTTATAGGCATATTTATTTTTATATTTGCTCATATTTCACCACATAAAAACAACCTGGACACACCTTTGGAAAATACATGCAAATGCACATAGCGAATTGAAGTCAACCTATCCCCATAGTAAGTTTTTACTTTCATCTTTTGCGGATGGAGACTTGATCATTTTGATTCTTCTCTTTATGCGTTGGAAGAGTATTGTTTAAGGTATCTAAGTTAAATCTAAATATTTCGCCAAAAATAGACATAGATATTACTATATTCTTAATATAAAAACTAATTGACTAATTTGAGTATATTAAAGAAATTAGTTAAGTTAGTTATTTGTAATACTACCTCCAGTACTAATTATAAGAGCCAGCTGACTAATTTAAGAAAATTAAGAAAAGAAGTTAAGTTAGTTATTTGTAATAAATAGGTGTTGCCTTTCCTAAAATATCCTTACTAATCGAGTATGTTGGTTAAAACTATAATTATTAAAATGATTATCTTGGAAAAAATTGAGTAAATATGAGAGACAAAATGGATTGAGGTTTTATATTTATGACCAATATAAAAGTCAAATGAGATATTATATTAAGGACCGGAGGTAGTAAATAAGTGCTATCTTTTCTAAAATATCCTTACTAATCAAATATATCGGTAGTACCATTATTATAAAGATTATTTAAAAAAATGAACAAATATAATAAACATTAAACAAAGTAAACTGAAGTTTTATATTTAAAATTAAAATAAAAATAAAACGAATTCTTATATTAAGAATTGAAAGTAGTATTAAAAGTTAGACAAAATTAAAATTCGAAATATTATATAAAATAAATAAATAATCATCCACGCAAGCTTCGGTGGTGATACGGGGCACAGAAGTTATGCAAATATCCAAAACTTCATTGATCCTTTGTCCAGAGGCTGGTGTTACGAGTTAGGTTTAAATTAGAAGTGTATGAACGAAAATAGCGCGTAGAAGTGACGGCTGATTAGGTCCCAACACAACGACGCCAGAGGAGGCCCATCTTCCTCGAATCCTTTTCCTCATCATCAACTCAACCCAATTCCCTGTCTTGATACATCTCCCGCATCGCGATCTGGAGGATCGTCCTGTTCCCACCCGGAACAGCTGAATCATTGATATGCTTTACTGAGTCCTGATCTCTTCAATCCCTTTTGATACCTGGTGACTGGTGAGATAATTTTGTCCTTTCATTCGTTTATGTTCAATCTGTTTCCTTTTTTCCGCCTTTTGTTTTCTGATTTGTACTCTCGTGAGCGGTTCTTGTTTTGTGGCTGCTGTCCTTGACGGTGATGAGCAATTCGGAGTCAGGATCGGATTTAAAACCCTAATTTTTCTCCCTCTTGTTGTGTAAATGCTGACTTGTTACGTTTTTGGGGCTTTGTGCTGGCCGGCGATCAAGCTATAGCTGGAGAGTAGTTGGGATTTCTGCGCTTATTAGAGAAATATGGAATTCGAGTGAACGTTTAGATGTGCCCTTTAGCGTTTCTGGTTTTTCTTTTCAACCCTTGTATGGTCTTTGTAGCATCATGCTGCTCCTATTGAACTATCTTCGCGTTTTAAATCTCTCTCTCTCTCTCTCTTGTTTATTTTGAATGAATTTTTTATCATGAATATTCACCTATGAAAATAGAGTTGCTTCTTTATGTTTATGTCGTTATTAATTTCACGGCTCGTGTCCTAACAACTGTTTTCTCTAATCGGCTGTTGGTTTTGCTAGGTGCTGACAATGTCGACTCCTGCAAGGAAGAGGCTGATGAGAGATTTCAAGAGGCTGCAACAAGATCCGCCCGCAGGAATCAGTGGTGCGCCTCAGGACAACAATATAATGCTCTGGAATGCTGTAATATTTGGGTGAGTTGGAATGAAACTGGATGAAGATCCATCGTCTTGTTTTTTTGTATAATATAATCACTTCAAATTATTTCTCACCTTGTTTAAGTACCGATGGATAAGCAATTTCTGCTTTCTTGTCTGCTTTGGATTGCAGTCCTGATGATACTCCATGGGACGGAGGTGAGTTGATCCTGCCCATACATCTCTTAAAATGATGCTGTCTCATGTGTCACTAGACTCTCCCTTCTTCAAAAAGAAAAAAAAAATTAAATTCTCTGCCCTCCTTTTATTGATTTGCACGTATTCTGAGCAATGGAATTTAAGTCTGTGAACTCCACTTTTGCTTTACGTACGCTGGTTCTCTTGTGATTGTTGAGGTGATTTAATTAGACATTTGAATGATATTGCTGAGACTTGTAACTCTAATTCTCTGCAAAGTCTCAGGGTCTCTATAGATGATTGTTATCCTGACATTAAGAATTTTGCTTGAACAGTCATGTAGATGGACCTCTTGTGTGGTGATGGATTATTGTTTTTATTTATCGTATTCATATATTCATTCTTGTTAGCTGTATGTTTATTGTATTGTTGATACGCTACCTAATTGTGCCTGTGAGAGGTTGTGTATGCTTTGTCTGGGTACTCATGGTGTAACTTGCTTTGTGTTATATCTTCTCACTTGATTTAATCATATAGTCATATTTACATAACTACATCTTTTGAGTTGTTCAGGAACGTTTAAGCTAACCCTCCAATTTTCGGAGGATTATCCAAACAAACCACCAATGGTGCGATTTGTCTCTCGGATGTTTCATCCTAATAGTAAGTTGCAGCTGGAAATATGTAAGATTTTATTCATAAATTAGCTATTTTGTTGCTAACGTCATAGTTTCAACTCTGGTCAGTTTATGCGGATGGGAGTATTTGTTTGGATATATTACAAAATCAGTGGAGCCCCATATATGATGTAGCTGCTATACTAACATCTATCCAGGTAACATCTAGCTATTAAGTCTTAATAATATGTCCATGATTTTATGTTTCCACTGCAAAAGAGCACTACTGCATATAGAAACTATGAATTATGGGCTTCCTCCTTCCACGGTTTTAGCAAACAAGGATGGTTACTATGACAAACAAATTGCTTTTAAAATTTGTGATGGAACTCAACCCAAACAGTGTTCAAATTAACGTGAAAATACTACAATAAGTTGGAAAGAAAGAAAAACACACGACAATGTTATCTCCTCTGGTACCTGAGAGGCTAGAGACTGTCCATAACAACGCTCACCGGCTGCTTAACCCCTTACTGAGTCCCCCTTTACAATACATATTCCATCACGACCCCCCCCCCAACACACACACACAACAAAAAAGGGGGAAAAAACTCTGCCCATAAATCAGTGCCACACTTGACCCATTAGTTACATGCCCGTCAATTTGACATTTGATGGGTGCGGAGTGTGGTACTTGATTTTTTCCCCTTCCTGAGTAAATAAAATATATGCCTTTCAGTTAGAGGAGTCCGGCTGAAGTGACAATTAACATTTGTTATCTCTGTTTTACGTTGATTTGTATTAGGAACCTTGCTTTTTAGATCCTCAGGTTTATTTCTAATGTTAAAATATGATCAAGAATACATCACTGGTCTTGTTGCTGGCTGTATAATTCTTCTGAGGCCCAATATGATGGTTGCTTTTCTCTTCCTGTTTCAACTTGAAGCTTTCTCATGCTTTTCCAAGGGAAAAATTAATATAGGGAAACAAACTGAACTTTTTATAATTGAAATATCAATTCAATGTATATCCTTTTTATGAAGTCCTCTAATTCCTGAGTCTATTCTACTTCGATTAGAATAAAAGATGAAAGCTTGAGGTCAATTACAATTTCTTTGCAAATATTTTCTGTTTCATTTCGGTCGTGCACTTTCCAAATGTTCATGTTTTCACACACCCTCACTCTGTCCATGGTTGTTGATATTTTGTAGTGCAACGCCATGGCTAGTTAGGAAGCACTGGTTGTGGTCTTGCAATTTCTTTCATATTTGGGCAGCACAGACCTGGTATAAATAGACAAAAGTCCATGAAACCAACCCAAAAGGAACAAAACAAAAACATGATAGATGATATCAGATTATACAAATATATTAAACAAATTATTTATTCACGTATGTTAGTTTATTTGTGCATGTGTATCTTTATTTATTTGAATCATATAATTTTGAATTATATAATCACCATGTGTATTAAATATCTTTTTTGAAGCAAAATGATCTGTGCAATTTGTTATGCATCATCGCACTGATTAAATTACTGGGGTCCTAATATTTTAATTTTTCCCCTTTTACATGTGAGCATGACCTACGGTAGCTTCCACAATGTTTAGGTGTTAAAATATCCTTTTTGCTTGAAGGATGGCCGTCTGAGTTCTCGTCAGCATAGTAGTACTAGCCGCTATCGAAATACTGGACACTTGAGGGACAGTTTTGCCCATCAAATAGAATGTCATTAGAATTTTGTTTGTGTGTGTGGGGTGATCTCGTTTGTTTAGGAATATGCTTATACTGTGCAAGCAATGGACAGCTTGTTATGATCATTCTTGTTCCGGGGATTAATAGTTTCTTTTGGCAGTCACTGCTGTGTGATCCGAACCCAAATTCCCCTGCAAACTCAGAAGCTGCTCGGATGTTTAGTGAGAACAAGCGTGACTACAATCGGAGGGTGAGGGAAATAGTGGAGCAAAGCTGGACAGCTGACTAAGCACATCCTTGTAGGCGAATTCAGCATATCTGAAGCTTTGCACAAATGAATTTAGTGGTAGTTGACCCTTAAGAATCATTGTGCAAACTCAAAAACTTCAATTTTAATCATGCATGTGTTGCCATTCTGAACTTTAGGATCCCCTTGTCTTCATTGTAGATTTCGCTTTGTGCCAATCTGTGTGTAAAATAGAAAAGTTTGTAAACATTGGATTGCTATCAACATGGTTCAATTCAAAAGTTGTCGTTTGCTAAATGATTGGGTAAATGACAGATTTATTCAATTATAGCCGATGCTTGGTCTTGAGAAGATGCTGTGGCCAAAGGGATCAAGTTAGTTGCATACAGGAAGATAAATCAGACTGGATGTTTCAGAGGGTGTTTTGTTGGTAATGGTTCGGACGTGCCACTTTCTGTGTATTAGCGTGTTGTCGCAGGCCAAAAGAGTTAGCAAGCATTTTGTAAGGGGGAAGAAGGCATCGCAACAAAACAAGGTCCCTTTTAAGTTTTAATATTATCGGGATGCGAGGGTTATTTTCACTATATAAAATAAATTTATTGAATTTTTGCTATTATTAGTTAATTATCTTAACATACGAAGAAGCATTATTTCCCACATTTTCTTCTGATAATTTCATTTTATTTTTAATTAAATTTTTGTAGTTTTTTTATAGGGTCTTTATGGTTTCCTTAATTATAAGTATTGAACTCTATATTCATAATTTGTTAATTTCACACAATATATACTTGAATTAATTTTGTCACAGATTTAATTAAAATTAAAATAAACCAAATGTATAGATATAAAGAGACATTCATGCGCATAATAATTTATTTTAAAGCTTACACGGACCTTTTCTGAAATCAAAATTTATATAACATAAACCTCTTTTTTATATTTGATATTTTATTTCTATCCATTCAATCTTATTCACTATTAAACAGTATTTTAAGGATCAAAGCGCACTCTTTAACATGAATGATCTATAAAAATCATTTACTAACATTACCTATCACTTGGAAAAAAATTTATTAGTTCAATATATTTTTTTCAATTTTTAAGTATTATCATAATTATTTAAAATATTATAAATCGTGGAGATTGCAAAATTAGATTTGAGCTCTATAAAAATCATTTAATATAGTTTTGATTTGTAAAATTAATTATTTTAGAATATTCAATGAAACATTTTTAACAATATTAAAAATCGGATTGAAGAGTAGATCTCTGTAATTTTAAAGATAATCATTGTATTTTTCTTTTTTCCTTTTTTGTGAGTGCATATTTAGATGCTTACGTAAAAAATTTTCGGCTTATAGATTGGAATGAGTG
Organism: Neltuma alba; assembly: GCF_004799145.2. Lineage (NCBI taxonomy): Eukaryota > Viridiplantae > Streptophyta > Magnoliopsida > Fabales > Fabaceae > Neltuma > Neltuma alba. Next base: position 22,191 of record NW_021633680.1, read on the forward strand.
TATTGTGAAGGAATTTATAGATCGAAGTTCAATGCGTCAGGACAAGAGGGAACGGCTTGAATCGTAACAAACAATTAAGGCTCAATACATATTAAACATGCAATAAGGATTCACTATTAGTCGCTATGGGATATACTAGTACGGCACGATTATGAGAATGTGATACTAATTCAACACCAAACCGGGCTATTATCTACTCCTCCTATCTTTAATATAAGACCTAACTAATTTGATTAGGTTAAAAAATTTAGGTAAGTTAGTTAATTATAGGAACTATGATATGTTTTTCTTAAAACATCATAATCATCTTCTTTAATATCCATTCTCTATCTTCTCTTTAATTATGGTTGAGAGAGTATCTATAGAGGTAATTTAAAAAAAATCGATAAATATGAGAAATATATATTATACTTATGGCCAAAATCAACTTAATAATTAGGTCCCATATTAAAGACTGAAAGAATATATTCTACCACTCAAAACAAATAAGAAATGAACACATTATCTGTTAAGAGAAGAGCACATATTAAAGCTTTTTTACTTACATACTACAACAATGAAAAAAATTCCCAAATTTTATACTTATTTGATTTTTAATATAAGACCTAATTGTTAAATTGATTTTGGTCCTAAATATAAAACATATTTCTCATATTTATCAATTTTTTCTAAATTACTACTATGGATACTTCCTTAACCATAATTAAGTAGAAGAGTAGGGGAGGATATTAAAGAAAATGATTATGGTATTTTAAAAAAATATGTCATATTTTTTTAATTGACTAACTTATCTAATTTTTTTAATCTAATTAAATTAGTTAAATAGATTTTATATTAAAGATACGAGGAGTATAATAAAAAATATTTACTAAAATATTATATTTAAAATCATTCATAATAAGAATGAGTTTGAAATTTCAAACAACTCGTTATTAGCAAGAATAAGTTCACTTTATGATATCAATAAAAAGTAAACTCGTTCTCACTGAAAATGATATCATCTCTGACACCCAAGTACCATTTTAAAAAAAAAAGATTTCTTAAATAAATTGGAGGGGTGTCAGTGGGGACCGGGGAGAGAAAGGGGATGGGTGGGCGTGGCTAAGCAGTCAGTATCTCGGATGTGTTCTTCTAGAATACCTTACCCATTCCCTTCGTATCTTGATTCTCCATGCCAAGATCATGCACATGTGCCAAATAAGAAATTCATTAATAAATAAGCATTATAAATTTACAAAAATATATTAAAGATTTTTTAGACTTAGGTATAATTTTTTATGAATGTTAAAAGATCATACTATCTTAGCTTAATACTTTTCTAGTCCTATTTTTATGGTAAAAAGAGAATAAAATTTTTGGTCCTATATATAAAATAAAGAGAAAATTTTAGTCAATAATTAGGTGAACTGAATTCAGTTCTCATCCTGTTAAAGAAGACTCTTGGGAAAGGGCATTTTAGTCATAAACCAGGCAGTCCAAAGTGTTTTGTTGATCTTATAAATGTCCATCTCCATTGTGTTAATTGGAATGCACTTTATCATTTGTATTGACTTTATTTTGATGAAGTATATTATATATTAAATAGGAATAAAGTTAAAAAGCTATTAAATTTTAAATTAGAGTTAATGGAGTTTAAGATTTTTATTCGTCTGTGTGAAACATATTAGAAATAACTTATAAATAAGACTAGAAAAGTACCTATTAAATCATAAACACAAACTTAGAATTATAAATACAAAAATACATATAAAATTATAATTTTGAAATTTCATAATAAATTATAATTAGAAGCATGCTTATTAGTCAACATACCTTATGGCTTAATTATCATATGAATTTTTTTTTTTATAACTCTTTGAGCTGCCTGGTTTGTGACTGGAATGCCTTTCCCCAACAGTGAGAATTGAATTCACTCAATTATTGACTAAATTTTTTTTACTGTCCTATAAATAGAATCAAAAATTTTATTCTCTCTCTATTCTATAAGTAAGACATTATTAAGCTAGGATGGTATGATCTTTTAACATTCATAAAAAATTATAACTAAGTCTAAAAAGTCTTGAATATATTTTTGCAAATTTATAATGCTTATTTATTAATAAATTTCTTATTTGGTAATTGGCACATATGCATAATTTTGGCATGGAGAATCATGATATGAAGGGAATGGATCAGATGTTCTAGAAGAACACACCCCGTATACCGTATAACTAGCCACACCCACCCCATCCACTCTCTCCCCATCCATTTTAAGAAATCTTTTTTTTTTTTTTAATTGTACATAGGTGTCAGCGGTGAAAACTTTCCCCACTCTGTGAGGACGAGTTCACCTTTTTCTGGTATCATAAAGTGAACTCGTTTTTAACAAGAATAACTTGACTGAAATTTCAAACTCATTCTTATTTTGAGCGATTTTAAATGCAGTATTTTAGTAAATATTTTTTATTGTATAGGATCTGGGAAATTTTTTTCACTGCTTGCAGTATATGAGTAAAAAAGCCCACATCAGACATACCATCTATTATTTAATAAAGCCTCTCGCCTCAACAAATATAGCATTTCAAGGTCAAAAAAAAAAGAAGAACAAATATAGCATTCAATCAAAGTATAAAAAACAAATCCAAGTATAAACCATGATACAATTTGAATTTGGTTTAACTAGCAACTGTTTGACAGACACAAACACCACGCCTTCGTAACTGATCACAAAGATTCAGGCTTTGAGGGGTAGGTCTGAGACAAATTTCATGCGACTAGTAAAAACGCCAGCTCCACCACATAACAATTCAGAAGTTCAAACCCAAGCTTCTTCACATGGCCTGTTTCACACTTACCTCTTCAGTGGGTTACTGCATCCTATAACAAGACAGGAGTGAGGACAAATAAGGCCCTACTTTTATACAATATTTCTTTTAAAGAAAAATAATCTACAATCCAAGCGAACATTTTACCAAGTTTTCTTTGTTTCCTTGCTTATCTTCAGCAATGGAAGTGCTGACAGGACCTGCATGTGGAAAGTAAAAATATTGAATGCTTAAGACTATCTGAACTGAACTTATGTATTATTGCATGTCAAAGGAGAAATTGCATCAGGCTTACCTTGTGCAACATTTGATTTCTTCCCCTGCTTCCTGATCTTCCCCTTTTCTCTGTTAGGTTCTTCCTTACCTGGCTTCTCAGGTTTTTTCACTGACCTGCGACTCCCCCTGTCCAAACCAGATCTTGAATTTGCAGAATTCTCACTGAAACTTCCTCTTGCTCTGCATTTGGGATTGGTCTTTTGACAAGTCTCCTTCTTGATTGGTTCTTCCTTAGGAGAGGGTTCACTGGAGTCCATGTTTAAGCACTTAGGTTCCATATTCCCAGTACTCATGGTAGATGAGTTATTCAAATCTTCATCAGATAACCCACTTGCCTCTTCTCGAACCCCTGAAACAGATTCGGGGACATCCTGCTGTAACTGCTTTGTATTTTCTGAGATGTTGTAGCTCTCAGACAATTCTCTCACAAGTTCTTGTTTAGCTAGCTGGTGGCGCTGTACATAAGATTTGAGCTCATCTTGCATTCTCTTCAGATGCTGTGGCTGATGTCAATGTCAAACACAAACCAAAAGATGGTTCAGATGCGCTGAGGATATAGACAAGGACTAAATACCCAAGTTCGCCAAATCTTTAAACATTAGAGTAATTAACTTAAGAGCAAGAGTATGAATGAAAGAGAAGGCATTGGATATGAATAATATGTACCTCGGATATTGCCTCTAAAGCTAGTTTGAAAAATCCAAGCGAGATTGAGTGCTTAGCAGCCGATTCTGAGACCTTGATCTGGGATAACCAAAACGAAGCAGAGGACAAAGCATTGAACTTCTTTCTGCTAGATGGTCTTGAAATGTCAGAAGTGGGAGTTTCAATCTTGTTCTGACCATAGGTTGACCTAAAAGCTCTGGTCTCCGAGACTGGGGAAATATTAGCAGGCTTACCAGCCAGCCTTGGGCCTGGAATTGCAGATGCTTTGGCAGGAATTGAGAGCCTTCTCGGTGGTTTAGCACTACCAGACTTTCCATTGCCAGAAAGATCAAGAACACCCACACTTTTACTCACACTTGACGTTGGTCTTCCCCTGAAAAATGAAAATGCAACCTTTTTTTGTCATGAAAGACAATTATCACAATTCTTCTTGTTATCATTTGTCACTCATTTTTGAATCATGAATCATGAATCATAGAGCCAGTAACGGTCGCATGATTAGGTGAAAGTGATTTTGTAGATGAATAAAGGATACAAATCTCATCAAGAGAATCAATTCACTAAACATACATTACATGAATATTGATATTATTAAAACAATCATTGTTGAGAAGTATGAGGGGATACGAGTGAAAGGGTCCATAAATTCACAATCTTAAGGTCACTTATTTTTATGTATCATCTCACACTTTCTCAACAAGCTTTAATAATCATAATGAGAATCAAATTTTAAAACCACAACATATAACAGAGACAGAGACATTGCATTTGCCAGGTTGTCTAATAACATTCATTCAGAAGCAAATTTTAGATCAAAATTGGGGAATTTAGGTCCCAAGCACTATTCGACAGACAAATTGTTCGAAATCTTGATAAGCGGCAATAAGAGAGAAAAATTGGGGAAAAAAAAAAAGGAAGACAAAAGGAAAAACCTCCTGGATGCAGCTTGTGGCTCCTCTTTGTTTGATTTATTCGCGGAACGCAGAGTGTATCTTGGAAGCTTCGGCCTTGCCGAGTTCGCTGCATCACAAGACAAAACGATTAAAAGACCAAACGATTTTCTGTTTGGCGACTGAACCAAACGAAATTTGTAAGAAGAACACAGAGGAAACAAGAGAAGAAACAGAATATAGGGCGAGCATTGTACCGGAAACACTCCCAGCGCCAGCAGAGGCATGTTCCTTCACAGGTTCCTGCATTGATGCTTGTGTTTCTGATTCAGAATTCACAGACCGAGGTTGCTTCTGTCGATGTCGAATCGGCACTTCAAAAATGGATATATAAGGGTGTCTTCGGTGGCCAAGTGTCCGTTGGGCGGGAAAAGCAAAGAACCACCCCTCTTTCTCTAAAATTAAAAATTTGTCTGTTGTCTAAGACCACGCGCCCACGTTGGACGGCAAGGGTACTCGCTCGATCACATGTGAGCTCGCTGACGTGGAGAGATTCTGAGGATCGTAAACCGCGCGATGGTTGAACGTGGCAATTTCGGGACCGTTCGATGCGATGATTTGCAAAGAAAATTACACGGGAGGTGAGGATTTGTGAAGCCAGTAATAACGGTTAAACGTTAAAATTGCACAATTGTGGGCTCTGCCTGGCTTGTGAATAAAGTCCCATAGTGGGCCCTCATCGTTCGAATTTCAAATTTCAAAACCCGGAGCCGTTAGATTTCTTTTATTTTGGGTCAAATGTCCATAGACATGGCCCAAACATACATATTTTATAAACAAAAGTCACTAAATTTCAAGAATTGCTAGTATGTTTTTAGTTCACTCTTTTTCCCTCAAGTTTTTATTATGACGGCATTTTTTTTTTTCAAATTTTGAAAAATTTTCAAGTAGTATAAACTATTTTTATTCCTAGGAATTAAGGGCCAAGTCAATTTATCAATTTGTTTGAAAAATACAAAGGCCACGGCATGGTGCCATATGCAGAAGAAAATGATGAACAAAGGGCATTTAGCTTAGTACACAGGTTAGGCAAGAGGAAGCATCTATGGTCGTGAACTTGGTATATGCATACAATGTGTTAAAGGTGCTAGTTGGTCAATATAAATATTAACGCATCTCAATGTGGACTTAACATATTACTTCCTTCTACCTCCTGCCCCAAATATAAGATTTAATTTATATCTCGTACTCTTCCGGTTCTAAATATAAGACCCTTATACACACTAATATAGATGTCTTATATTTAGGATCGGAGGAGTAGTATAACTTACATTACAAACTATGCCTTATATTACTTTCAGTCCATAATATAAAAACTAATTTGAATTTCAATTTGATCTTAAATATAAGACTTCAATTCATTTTATTTTTCATATTTATCTATTTTTTTTAAAATAGTTCTTATAATAGTTGCACATGTTAAATGTTTTATCAAATGGTAATTTTAGTTAATCCATATGATTAGTAAAATTATTTTAGGAAAGATAATATCTATATATTATAAATAACTAATTAACAAACTTCCTTAATCTACCCAAATTAGTCAATTGACTCTTATATTAAGGATCATAGGTAGTATGTAGGATCAGAGATAGTACCATTTTCCCATACTATGCAAAAAAAAAAAAAAAACTAAGAATCAGATATGGATTGGGAGATGGCACCCAACAATCGCATGGTAGTGTCACGGGATTTTTTTTTTTGGCCAGGTACATGTATCTCCTATAAAAAATAATATTGTTTGAGATACTATGGAGTATTAAATACAGATATTCAAACGTTGGTTGGTCACATCATATGGAAGATAAGAATTTATTCTATGCGGTTGAAGTTAAGGATGATATGGAGAACGGTTGGGGGAGTTGGGTTCGGCTTGTCTTGTCTGCCTCTTCCATTCGCTGCCACAAAACACCAGCATTTTGCCTCAAAATGGAGAGACTAAACTTGTGGATTGAATGAGCAAAAGACATGGTTTAATGAAACCTCAAACACGTGCCTTGAACCCGGACGCGTATGTGCAATTTCCTCCATCATATTTTTTCCATTCAGCATTATTTTATTTTAACATTCAATTTATTTCTCTCTTTATATATAATCTTTAATGAGGTGAATTATTGCCAAGTTATCAACTTATCATCATGCAAGGTCTTAAAAAAAAAACACAAAACTTATCATCATATATTACTACCTCCGATCCTAATTATAAGAGTTAGTTGACTAATTTGAGAAGATTAAGAAAAAAATTAAGTTAGTTATTTGTAATAAATAGGTACTTCTCCGGTTCTTAATATAGGACCCAATTCATGAGTTGGTTTTGGTCCTAAATATAAGACCCATTTATCATATTTATCAATTTTCTCTAAATTACCCCTATAGATACTCCCTTAATCATAATCAAGTAGAAGAGGGAGAGGGGGTATTAAGAAAGATGATTATGGTGTTTTAGGAAAAACGTTTCATTTTTTTTATAATTAACTAACTTACCTAACTTCCTTAATCTAATCAAATTAGTTAAATGGGTCTTATATTAAGGACCAGATGAGTATTATCTTTTTTAAAATATCCTTGCTAATCAAATGTATTGGTTATAATTACCATTGTTAAAAGGACTATCTTGAAAAAAATACATAAATATGAGAGACAAAGTGGGTTAGGATCTTATATTTAGGATGAAAATAAAAATCAAACAAGATCTTATATTAAGAACCAGAGGTAGTGCTTTCTTTAGTAAGCATATGAACTAGCAAAGACTTATCCTAAAGGAAACATTTTAAAAAAACACATTTAAAATTTTAAAATTTCAAATCAAGAATCACTATAAAAATATGTTATCATCTACTTTTCAAATATAGTAGTTAATTGCTATTAAAATATAGTGAACAAAACTGATTTAAAATTTTAGAATTTAAAAGTATTTTTTTAGATTCTCCCTATCCTAAATATTATATATTAATCCACTTTCTTTCTTAATTTATTTTTGTCTCAAAATATTTATATTGATTACATGTGTTTAAAAGATTATCAAGAAATAATTATAATGCAAATTGGTAAAAAAGGTATTTTGACAAAACAAACACATATTTTTAACAAATAATTAATTTAAATTATTTTCTTAATTTTTACAAATTAATTACTCCTCTGGTTCTAAATATAATACTCTTATACTAGTGTGTATAAGGATCTTATATTTAGGATTTGAGGAGTATATAACTTTCGTATTAAAAATCAGAGGGAATAGTTTGTGGGTACCTTCTGTGATCCATTCAAGTTGCCAACGAGTATTGGCACCGAGACAGAGTCAAATGCTATCTTGTCTAGTTCCCATTGCTACTCTTCTTCTTGGCTTTGATACCTGCTGTCACATCTATATGTGAGAATGATGTCTATTAAAATATTAGCTGAAATGCAATAAAAGCCAAGCTCTTTGGCGGAGGCAAGCATAAAAGAAGGATCAAGGTCAACCTCGACTAAAAATTTTAAATTTGCAAAAGAGTTATGTGTGTGTGTGACTTGTTGCTCAATTCTCGTCTCTATAAATGTTTTATATTTGGTTGAGAAAGGCATAAAGTTTCCTACATATTGAGAAAATCAATAAAGATGAATATAAAATTTCTTATGTATTGAAATATTTGTGTGTATTCTTTATTTAAATCTTCTAACAAATTATTTTAATTGTTAAACTGTTATTACTTTCTATTCTAATTATAAGAGTTTGTATTTTAGATTAAATAACGTGAGTTGATATATCATGTCAAGGATGATAGGAATAATGATAACAGTACAATAACTGTGATTGCAACTTTTTTTTTTTGGATTACTCCATCCGGTATCCCAGGGAAATAGGCGTCTTTCAGCCGTGACAACATCCCCAAACTAATCCGGATTCAGGGGCTTGCAAGGATCCATACGGACGGCACCCCCTGACCCCTTGGAGTGCTGCGTTCCCACGTCTCGAACCCGAGATCCGTGGTTAAGTTAGGACGACCCCAGCCAGTCGACCTAACCCCGCGAGGTTCTGTGATTGCAACTTTGATTGGTTAATGTTGTGTTGTTAGGTGAAGACGGACAAAAGCACTCGATTAACCACCAGACCAAAGAGAACAACTTAAAAAGGAATAAAATGTAATCACTGTCTTATTGCAAAACTAAACCTGGTTTTTGTGTCAGAAAACATAATTGTGCTGCATAAGATTATTGCAGCAATCACCTGGTTTGCTGCTGACAGTTACTCAGTGACGTGGCTCTTATCCTCCTTGCTCCTTTTGTCCCACGTTGCCTCCTAACTTCACTTCATCCCCCCACCTTGTCCTACCCGCCAGCGTGGCTCCCACGTACCAACCGTAACCCCCCTCCTGCCTCACCTTTCCAAACTCCACGCGCCGTCCACTCATGGTCGTCCGGGGACATGCCCATCACATCAACGGTCCATATTATTTGCACGCGCTTTTGAGTGTGTTACCCATTTTTGGTAAGGAGGATGGAAGCGTAATTTTGCAATGCTTCCGAATAAAGAAGCTGAAACGCTTGGTTTCGAAGTAACTGCACTGGGACTCCCCAGTCCCCACACGTCCACTCACTATCCCGAATCTCGACTTTGATATCATATGTGCTCAAGCGCACCATATACTATCGTGGGAACCGTCCGATCAGACAATTTTTCACCTCTCTGGTCAATAGCCTTAATGTCAATCATAAGCCATTACATCTAGCGGTGAAATTGAGATTGGCTACATGACATTCAGTGAGTTCTGACTATAGGGGGTTCATTTTCGACCAAATTTGCCAACTTTTTCAGTTTCAGACTTTGTTTTCTTCGCTTCTCCAGCAGAGGGCATAAAGCAACTCAGCAAGCTAGCAGAAAATTGATGGAGCTTTAAAGATCACATTTTTTTTTTCCCTTGGGTTTCAAGGTCTCTCTCTGACTCTCTTCTATGGTAAGCCACATTTGCTTTTGTTCTAACTCTCGTCTACTCCAATGTACATATGATCACGTTCTTCTAGGAATCAGTTCATGCACATTTTGTATTCTCATGGTTTGATTCGGGATTTCAGGAACAATAGACTTGGGTGAAGATAGGTTCTGCATTTGCCTGGTACTGGGTAGATCTAGCTGGAATTGACCTCGTTAAGTTTGATCTCAGACTTTCAGAAATGTAGCAGTGTGTTTCGTATTTTAATGAGCAGTAGATCTTGGGGGTTTTACGGATTCTCGATGTCTTTAAGGACTTTCCTTTGCTTCTTTTTCTCTTTTGTCAATATGAACCATGCCTAAACCAGTCTGTCACATCTTGGTATTCCCTGCCTTCTTCGTAATCGTTTTAGGTACTTTGGAAATAACCATCTTTGACTAAAACGACAACTTCTACTTATAGCGTCCCAGGTTGATTAATGCTGAACGAATTGTACATTTTCCTGACAAAAACTGTCGCAAAAATGTTTCTTTGGGAGGTCGGAAAGTAAAACTTGATTTGCTTATTTGCAATGTGCTTTGTTTAACTAGCTCATTTAAACAATGCTATTATTGGGAAAAACATGTTTCTGCCAGAAAGCGGAAAATGCTTGGAGATCACACTCTAATATGCTCAACCCTTACTGGGAAAAAGGAAAATACTCAAATTACTCTTTATATATGAAACTTTACTCCTGTGATTTCCCTCTTCGTCAAACTCTTAAACCCTTAACTCTATTTGTACTAACCTTCGTGGCTTTTCAAACTCTAGTGCGGTGAACTATATTTATTACATGAATTATACAACTTCAGATGAATTACATAATTCCAGGAACATAAATGAAAGAGTCAATACCAAAAATCTCAATTCCAAAAACGGAAACCCCAAAAAGTTGTTTAATATTTAAGCCTATTAGTTCTTCTTAGTTCTTACGTTTGATATTACAGTCACAGCAATGAGTGAAGTGCACCATATGGATAAGCATAAATGATTCATCTGGTTTCAATTTATGTGCTGTATGGTCATTGCTTCACTTGACACTGTTTCAGAGCCTTCAGAACTTCTTGCTTGGACATTAGGGATAAAGTTATTGAGTTTCTTTACTTATAAACTAAAAAAGATTACTTGCGTATCTGAACCATATATGGCAACACTCCCCATCTCAAACTTAAGAAAAAAAACATGAAAATCTCAGCAAGAAACTAAAATCTTTGTTGCACTGAAATAACTGAATTTGATGATCGTCTATAGCTGGAATCTTGATTTAGTGAATTATTCTTGTTTGCAGTCATTATTTAATTTTTTATGTAAACAATGTCCATGCAAATTGATGCAGAGAGACCAGGTTCACCCTTTCTAATTTTACAGGTCCAGACCTCATCATGGGGAAGACACCGGGAAAATGGATCAAAACTGTGCTATTTGGGAAAAAGTCATCCAAATCCAATATTTCAAAAGCAAGAGAGGTAATACTCTGCTATGTCATTGTGGGACTAAGTTTTTGCTTATTTCATCGAAAATCCTGACTTTTAAAACTTTGTAATGTAGAAACTTGTTAAACAGAAAGAAGCGCCTATTGCTTCCAAGGCATCAGAAACTGAGTTCTCTTTTGATCCAACTCCCACTACTTTTGCTAGAAGTGAGAGGGATCCAGAAGTGGAAAATAATGGATCAGAAAATCTTTTGCTGCAGAATCAAGCAGATATTGCAGGATCTGATCATCAAGATGCCCCTCCTGATCCAGAGAGAATTATGCAGGATGAATCTGCAACAAAGGTGCAGGCTACTTTACCTCCTGATCTAGAGAAAATTAAGCAGGAGAAAGCTTCAATGAAGATGCAGGCTACTTCACCGCCTGATCTAGACAAAATTAAGCAGGAGGAATCTGCAATTAAGATGCAGGCTACTTTACCTCCCGATCTAGAGAAAATTAAGCAGGAGAAAGCTTCAATGAAGATGCAGGCTACTTCACTGCCTGATCTAGACAAAATTAAGCAGGAGGAATCTGCAATTAAGATGCAGGCTACTTTACCTCCTGATCTAGACAAAATTAAGCGGGAGGAAGCTGTAATGAAGGTGCAAGCTACTTTCAGGGGTTATTTGGTAATTTTCATGTATACTCTTAATGCTTCAATTGAAAATGTATCTCGGGGGAAAAATGGTTGTCTCAAGTGTAATCCCGAAGATGACATAAATGCAGGCTGCAAAAAATATAATAACTGTATGGAATTTGTTTACTGTTGATGTCGTGAATTAGAGTCTGGTGACATCTGTCTTAAAGGCTTTGTTGGAACAAGGAATCGAGAAGTTAAGAAAACCAAATCTAATGCGATACTTGAATTGCAGGGTTAAAACCAACTGATGTTTAAACTGCTTACTGTATCTGATGTAGTGGTGTATAGCCAGAAGCATTCAAGTGAATGTTCTCAGTGCCAACTGGAGAAAAAGGGAAAATGAGGGAAAAGTCTTCCATTGAAATTTTTATTGATGAGAAGGACCTAAATCAAAGTACTGGTACTCTCTGTGGACAAAATTTGCAAAGTACCAGTACTTTGTGTATATAAAAATTTATCAGGTTCTCACTAGTAAAATTTTCAATAAAAAAAAAAAATTGTGTATTCAATTTATGTTGAAGCTTAAATTTCTTGTTGATCTTCTGCTGGACATTCATTCTGCCTTGTTCCCACAGCTGTAATGCTCATCAAGAAAATGATCGCAGCTGTCAATCTTCTTTACTGCTTCTGTTCTGACAATTCTCGTAAATGTCTTCAGAAACAGTTGTCAATAACAGCATTCTTAAGTTTGTTGGACGTATTATTTTGGAATTCTCATTGTCATGATTTATGCCTCAACTAATGGAAGTGACTGGTGTCAAGGCTCGCAGGGCTTTCAGGACTCTTAAAGGCATAATAAGGTTGCAAGCACTTGTCCGAGGGCACTTGGTTAGGAGGCAAGCTATTTCTACTTTATGTTGCATGTATGGGATTATCAAGTTACAAGCACTTGTTCGTGGTCGAAGAGTTAGGCAGTCTGATGTTGGGCATGAAATGCATGGGAAATGCAATCTTGTGAAGCCTCTGGTAATGCTTTCATAGTGCTAAATTCTGTCTTGATTTTCAATAATCAACGTTAGGTCATATTATTTATATTATTTTAGATTTATCCAATGAAAGCTTCTCAAATGAAAAAAGACTAAAGAATAATGAAACTCCACCAAAGATTTATACTATGGCTCTTCCAGGAATTCAGTCACATGCGTTCTTGATCATGTAAACCTGAGCCTATAATAGGGAGTAGTAGTCAGTGGGTAGTAGTTATTTGAAACTTCATGCATGTCAAGAGATGAAGAGAATACTTCATAATGTGCCTAACTGTCTTGGTGGGTAATGTTATTTGAGTTTTCATGAAAATAAAAGCTGAAGTGTTTATGCGTGGACAGTGTCTAGTTTTATGCGAACTTTTGAACTATAGTCTGTTAATCGGTGGGTACTGTCTGTGTAATGCACTATTAAGATAGAAACACAGGGTATCATTGCTTCATAAGTCAATGCAGAGAGAGAGAGTATGACTTTGTGCTACATTTATCATATCATATCTTTCAAACATCGTTTCTACTGATTTTTTTTTTCCTCCTGAATATGTTGTGCTTCAGGTTGACAAGTGCGGCAACTCAGTTGGCTTAACCGCAAAAATTGCAAATACGTCAGCGAATGTTTTTATCCACAAGGTAAGTTGAATTATGTTATGCTTGGGATAACCGGTAAAGTTATTTTGTATTCGTGGATTCTGAGTCTGGATATGTGTTATTTTAACAATGAATTATAGTATGATTCTGTAATATAATAGACATGCTTTTATGGTCTGTTATTGTAAAATGATGAAACTCTATTCCTAAATCAGTCCCCATGTGAGTTATGCGCAAGTTTCATTCATGTCTTGATCCTAGTTTACCATAGCTTAATTTGGAAACAGAGGGACTTTCAAAGCTGCATCATTGATCTGTCTTGGCCAAATTTGGTTTGTTGTTTCAGCTTCTTGCTTCATCAACTGCAAAAACTGCTTCGCGTCTTCAATACGCATCTGGGGATCAAAATGTAGTCCTAGGTTGGTTGGAGCGCTGGTCAGCATCTCACTTTTGGAAACCAGTTCCCAAACCCAAGAAACTCATAGACTCTAAATCTCAGAGAAAGCTGGGTAATATTTCAAATGGAGATGCTCAGATGAGCAAACCAAAACGTGCTAACTGGAAGATTCCTTCTACAAGTTTAGACTTGGTCTTAATGCGAGAAAATTCTGATTTTGAGAAGCCAAAAAGAAACCTGAGAAAAGTTTCAAGCAAGCCCACAGATCCAGTGCAGGAAAGTTCAGAAAATGAGTTTGAGAAGGTTAAGCGTAACTTGAGAAAGGTTAGTAACCCTGTTGTAGAGAATTCTGCTCAGTCAGAAGTTGAATCAGAGACTGCGAAGCAGCATCCGGAAGAGGAAGCAGTTACCTCAGGCTATTGTGTTTCAGAAGATGGGATCAAAAGCTGTTCCAATGAGAAGATAAAAATGGACACAACATTGGCCATGTCCAATGAGCCTAATGGAGAAGTTACACTTAGAATTTCAGTTGGCAAGGAGGCGTCTAACATTCCTGATACTCAAGTGCCCATCAATTCGGCACCCTTGAGAGAGAATACAAGTAGATGGAAAAACAATTCTGGTGAAGAAGATGCCAAAGTGCTAAAAGATCCACACGAGAGTTGTAATGATGAAAATTCTCCCCTAATAAATGGGCATTTGAGTCTTAAGGAAGATTCAACCAGAAATGAAAACCAGAAAGCCAGTGGGAAATCCCCAGCTCTAGCTAAGCAGGAACCTGTGGAGGATGGTTTACAGAATAGCCCAACTCCCACTTTACCAAGTTATATGGCGGCTACTGAATCTGCCAAGGCAAAGTTGAGAGCACAAGGGTCCCCAAGGTTAGGACAAGATGGTGGTGAGAGAAGCAACCTTACCAGGCGGCATTCTCTGCCATCTTCAAATAACAGTAAAATTAGTTCGCATTCGCCAAGAACACACAGACCAGCTCAAGCAGGAGGCAAAGTGGGACACAGGACTGACAGAGCAACAGGTTCTTCCAGAAGTGCTAATGGTACGATATATTTCTTAGATAAAATGGATTGATATGTCACATATGATGATGACTTCACTTGCAAACTAGCGTTCTAAGTTTTGGAATTGCATGGACCAGAATAAGCAAAGCAGTACTAAAGTTAAACTATTGGTTTTTGTTCGTTTCGCTTTTTGTTACACAACATCCTGGGTTTCAAAACAGTACAACTCTGGTGGAAACAGCCTGAAAATTAAAATCGATCTGAAATATGCTGTTTTATTTTATGTTTTCATGATTGATAGGCATAAAGTAGTTTGCTCATCTCGCAGGAAAGTTAACTCAAGCAGAGTGGAGAAGGTGATTTCAACTAATGATTTTCTGGAGTTTATCATGACGATATGCTGAAACTTGCAGAGCTCGTGTATCTATCATGATAATTGTTTAATTGTTGAACTTCACAGAACTATAGGAGAGGTGAATTTGATCGGCTTGTTTTTCCTTTTGGTGTATTTGGGCTTTTGAGGGTGGTTTCTGCATTATTTGTGGTTCAAGTTTTTGAAATGCTGCAACCCGAAATTTAACTCCTGCATGCCTTTTGACTTTTGACACGACCTGGGGACTATCCATTTTGCTTGGGATTAGTGTGTGATTTTTAACTTGGCCTTGGGTCATCTCTCACCTGAGGACTAATCTTACTTCTTGATATCATCATTCATATATGTAAGCCACTTTCTTGATTGTTACTTTCTCATTCTGCTACTCTTGGATTGGATCCTTGTGTCATTGTGTGAGCTTCTTGTTCTGTTGAGTCTGCAACAACCTTAGTTCGGATTTTAATGTCATGTAGTTTCTTTGAAATTTACGGGCTTTGTTCAGGTTCGACAATAACATTGTAAGTTTCAATTATCGCTTAGAAGATGCAGATTTTTCTAACAGCCACACGGACTAACTCTTATGATTTCTTTTCCTTTTGTTCTTTTGGCATGATGCCAAAGACTAACTCTCTAAGATTCACGTTATTAGAGACCAAGGGGAAGAAGCCGACTTAAATCTATTTGCTTTTGTTCGTTTCAACCAATTTTTCAATTAAATCTCAGCACTACTAGATTTTTTTCAGTTAACCAATGATAAATGCAGGTGTTAATATTTAATTAAAGAATTAGTTGTTTTGACATGAGCAAATAATGTTAAAAAAAGAACAGATAGAAACTACTCCATGATATATGACATTTGTATATTATAATGGGACATGAGCATGGGACTTGGTTTCATTTTCAGCTGGCGTAATTAATTTTAATTTCTTGTTTTATTATTTCATAAGCGTAGGCTTCTCAAGGACCAGCTGAACTACGACTTGGTCAAAAATTGAAGCATACATGAAAGGCAAGAAAGAACAAAGTGCATATACATAGATACATATATACATATATTAATTTGATGCCAAAGTTGTTACATTAGTTTGCTTGACTATGAAGAAATCAAAACAAGCTACAATGCCTATTATTTTATATATTTTTCCTCGGTTTTGGATATACCCCTAAAGGAGTGTTTGGGTTATGCTAAAATTGCTTTTCAAAAGTATTTTTCCGCAAATCAAGGCAAACTCTTTTATTTATTTATTTCGTATATCATAAAAGCACTTTTAAAACCATGGTTTTGCTTTTACCCAGACACCCCTAAATCAATTTAGTTTGTGGATGTGGTTTGGTCTTATAGTACATGATGCTGTCTACTTTGTTTTCCTCGTTTAATATTTCCCCCACATTATCCTAATTAACTTCACTCTTTTCATTTCTCACATTTAATACCCCCGTTAGAGGAGCAGTATTTTAAGGGAAATGGCACAAATTTTTTACATAATAATAATGATAAAATAATCAACGTAATCAATAATGTTCACAAATTAGTTAACTAGATTGTATACCCAAGATATTAATTTTTCCCCCACGAAATTTCATGCTAGGCACTGGCAACGCAACTCATAAAGGTTTTAAATTACGCATTTTTAGGTGTTGACCAGTGTATCATTTTTACGCGGTGGGGGTGGAGAATAGTGAGGTGCTGACCTGATTGCTTGCACCCCAAGTAACCTCTTAGTTTTAGTACTCTGATTTCCCTTTTAAAATTCAGTTATTCTCGCTGGCCGTTACTCCAGGACACCGCCTCTCCCTACGATATGAGGTTCCTTTCTTTATTCCCTTTTAAAATGATAATGATGATAATAGAATAAAAGTGGGCATCGAGTTGAACCAAGTCCCACTATTCACATGGCTAATGAATATTAAGTTACCAAAAAAATTGTATTATTTATAATCTAGAAGTTATAAATGATTAATGTGATTTATATAAGATTTTATATGATATATATTTTTATACATTTACTCAAAACAAGGTTTATGACTTATAAATAACATGATTTTTTTTTATTTTTTAAAGTAGTGTGATTGGTTATAACTCGTATATTTTATATTGATTGATTTGTTCTGATGATAGAGACAGAAGGTTGTCTATGTGTTATCTAGCATTCTAACCTCAAATGGGAATATATTCTATTTCTAGAAAATTTCTTACAAGTTAAGAAAAATAAAAAACTGAGATGTTTTCACTTGAAGAATATTTTTTTTCCTTCTTATTCTTTCAACCAAAACAAGTGAATTTGTTTATAATGTACAGTTTATACACCCACGGCATGATTTATTTATTTGTATTAATTTGATCTATATGATACTTATTTATTTGAGTTATAGAAAGACACATACTCTAATATAAGGCTAGCTAGATCTCTTCAGGTTTCGAGTTCGAGTTTCAGAGAAGTCAACTTTGTGGGAGGAAAAGCCACGACCCTTGACTTAATATTTTTTTTAAAAAAAAAAAGCACACACACATATCCTACTTTTTCCACTGTGTATGCGTCGTTGAATTTTAAGTAATTTGCTCTTTTACTTTAACTAAATACAAATTACTCCTTTGGTCCTAACTGTAATACTTATTTTATAATGCAAATTATATTATATAATATAATAGGTCTAACTTTTTTAATTAATCGGAGGAGTACCAACTCGCTGCAATTCAATGCTAAGAAAAACAATCCGCGTACCTGGAAAACCACAAAACACACACAACACACAGAAGAAAGAGACATAGAATGAGCAACCTGATTATATAGTGACATCATCATAGTTGAATGAGAAGAGGGAGTAAAATAAATTACTTAAAATTGGCAATAATTCATAACGTAAGCGTAAGCTGACAATGATAAACTAATTTATTGTCAATTAAGAGAGCTCATTAACCATAAAGAAGCCGCTTTATCAGCTAATTAGCATGCATACACACACTACTCTCTCTCTATATATATATGGGGAGTTGGTTTTGAAGTTGCCTCGGTATATAGTATGTTATTTTCAATATATTTTATTGGGATTAATAATAAAAATATTTACGTTAATTTTTTTTATATTTATTATGTCAAGTTTTCTAATAATATATAACCAAGAAAAAAACTTAAATGATTTACTCTCATTAACTTTGTTTTTTTTTTTTGTAAACTCTCATTATTTTGTTTAAAAGTTAACAATTTTTTAATTTTACTCCATTTAACATATACACTTCTAAAAAATAATAATAATTTATACAATAATAAATGAGAGGCAAAATAGTAAATTTGTGTTAAAAGTTTAATTATATGACTTATAAAGAGGGCAATTTTTTTTTTCATTTTACCTTATAATATTGATAAGGGGAGTAAATAATTAGTATATGATATACTGTTGTGTATTTATGTGGGAGTTGGTTTTGAAGCTGCGTCTATTCTCTGTTGTATATTTATATATAGTTTTAGTAATAGTAATTAGGAAAAATGATCATAAAATACCTATTAATTTTTCCTTCTTTTTGGGTCTCTTTTGAGATAATGCTTTGGAGTTTTCCCAAAGCCACATGACCAAATCCAAAAGGACAATGAAAACTTGATAGTTGACCGTATAATTAAAAACGCAGTCCTTGTCCAAGTTGTCTGACTCATGAAATAATCGATAAATTATTTTTCTTGTTTTCAAAGGGCATCTGGGCATGTAATTTTGAGATTTAATTTTAATAGAAGCAATATTAAACTCTGATGTTTTATTACAGATAAAAAAATGTAAAGTTGTTCTCCCGCTACTTTTCGTATTGCGTGGTCAAATCAAACAATGCATTGATTAAACAAAAAATAGAAAAAACTTGCTTTAATTTGTATGAGCTAAAGTCAAGAAATGATCTCCGAAGTTTCCATGAAATTTCTTTGAAACTGTTAGGATGTGATTGGGGGTTATGTAATGGAATTGAAGTTCCTTATGAAATGAAAAATATGTGTGAAAATAATTTTAAATGCTTAATATAAAAATACAAAACTCCTCCGGTCCTTAATATAAGACCCATTTAACTAATTTGATTAGATTAAGGAAGTTAGGTAAGTTAGTTAATCATAAGAAATGTGACATATTTTTCCTAAAACACCATAATCATCTTTTTTAATACCCCATCTTCCTCTTCTATTTGATTATAGTTGAGGGAGTATTCATATGGGTAATTTAGAGAAAGTTGATAAATATGAGAAATTGGTCTTATATTTAGGACCAAAACCAACTCAACAATTAGGTCTTATATTAAGGACTGGAGGAATAATATTTTTCCTCGGAGAATTGCATTGATTAATCTTCTTAGTTCATTTGGCCCAAAAAAAAAAAAATCTTCTCCTACTCCACCATTTTTTTTTTCAGTTTTGTTAATTTTTGTCCCCATATTTCAAGTTTCTTTTTTTTTTTTGGCCAGAACCAAAATTTTAAGTTTCAAAGAGTAATAATTGCATGTGGTGTTAAAAAAAATTGCAAATCAATACATTTATTAGAGAATCCTTGATTGATAGATGTTGCGTGAGGTATTCTCCAATTATTGTTACATTTAATTGAAATTAACTCAGTACTCTGAATATGAGAAAATAGTTGTGTATTCAAGGGATTGAACATGAAAAATTTATAAACTGGAATATTGTGACTGATAATAATTGATACTAACGTTGACAAATTAATGAGAAGATCCGGAGCAATAAATATTAATATGGTATTTCATGAACAAATCAATTCCGAACGTTGTAAGCAGAACGGACCATTTTAAGACGAAACGCGTATATTTAAACGGCGGAAGGGCCCCAAGATTTGCTTTGGATTCGATTAGTTTAAAGTTGTTGACTTCAAACTTCCTCGATTAAAATTCTTGAACTTTAAAAAGGGGTAGCAGGAGCGGAGTGCAGGCGGAGAAGAACGAGATTGGTTCTCTTAAACAGTTTCACAGTTACAGTACTTGATACTTGGCGGGAATTTACGAAATTCCGTTGCCTCCGGCGGGGTGTAACGGTCATCAATGGCGGATTCGCCCAGGGGCTCTTCCAGCTTTTGGACTCAGGCTAACGCTCTCCTTCGCAAAAATCTGACTTTCCAGGTTCCCCCCTCCGCTATTCTATCTTGTTTGTAAAAGCGTGTGCGTATAATCCGCTTTTGGGATCCTTAGTAACCCCCAATTTCTCTCTCTATTCCATTTCTTAATTTTTCGCGTTGTTCTTGGGGGGTTTTAATTTTACCAGAGCATATTCAAGAAGCTAGTGATACAATGATTTTTGAAGCCGCCTTGCTGATTTTTGGGTAACACACGAGGCGAAACCAGGATTATTTCCTCTAGGATTCTTATGTAGATTTACTTAGAGTCTGATGTGTACTTCAATTTGATGGGTTTGAAGCAGAGACCTGTCATTCTTAAATTTTAACGAGTCTGGCCGATGGCCATATATATTTTTTGTGGGTTTGTCTGATAGTACGCGGATATCTTTTTTTTGCAGAAACGAAATGTAAAGACAAATATACGGCTCATCTTATTCCCATTTTTCGTCTGTGTGCTGCTTGTTATTATCCAAGCAGTAATTGATAATGAATTGGATAAGCCAGAAAATAAGTGTGGCTGCACTTGCACTAGGAGAGATGGCGATCAGTGTCTGGAAGAAGCATGTGGGATTGAATACTCGGACACAGATCAAGTTGCAACTTGTGCAATTCCTAATCCTCCGGAATGGCCTCCATTGTTACAAGTGCCTGCTCCCCAATATCGAGCCGTACAAACCGATCTTGTTCCGTTCTCAGATTTGCCAAATGATTCTTGCAGGAGGACAGGCTCTTGCCCTGTGACTTTTCTTTTCACTGGCAATAATCAGTCTTTTGGAGAAAGTATGTGGGTGTATTTCAGTGCTTGCACTTGCGCTTTTATTTTATTATGATACTGTTAGATTTTGTTTGCTGACTCAATTGAATCATGGATTTCACTGTTTTAGATGTCTTGACCACAAGTATCTATTATTTTTACAGCTTTGTTTGGAAATATGTTTAAAAGTCCCTTTAGTGTGAACACCTCTGATATCGTGGATAGTTTGGCAAGAAATGTCCTGGTGAGTTAGTATGTTTACTTTTTATTTATTTAGAATTTGCTCGATTGAGTTTGTGTATGTGTATTTCACTTGTTCTTCCATAATCTCTCTATCTGGACATATTATCTTGCTCCTTCTGCTCATTATTATTTCATGAACATTGTTGCTGATGCTATCATCAAAATGATCCAGGGATCAGAATCAATGCCACAAACGCAAAATTTTCTTGAACCAGCTTTCCTTTCGGATCGTCCTATTTATTATCTGCAATCTCAGTGCACACAGAACTCTACATTCTCTGTTCCAATCGAGATATCAACCAATACCATCCAGCAAGGTTTGCAAATTGAAATGCTACTTTTATTCACAATTTATCATACAAGATATGATTGCAAAGAAACACGTGATTACGCAAGGCTGCTCACATACAGAGCTCCTACTATGATAATGTCCTTAAAATATGAAGTTCTTACGTATTTACTAGGAAGCCAATAAATTATTGTTTAGTTTTTATAATTTTCAACTGATATGGATGCATTGCTTTTTAATTAAACCTTTCTAAATAGATTATTTTACTCTGTATGGCAAGTAAAGTAATAAACTTAATTTATGAAAGCAATTTTAACTTTTTAAGCACATCAGGAGGAGGTAATACCCAATTACTTATTGGGTTTTGCAAACACTTGGGCAATATATTTTATTAGGCACATCCAACTCCTTTCTGCACAACCCATCCCATGGTCATATGTCCTGAAGGCTATCTAAAGTTGCTGAATTTCGAATGATTATAATTAACTCGTCATGAATGATAGCTTCTCCATGGATGCTTTTAACTGTAGGCTGACCATACATTTTTCCAAATCTCTTAGTTTCTATTATTTAGATGGTTAGTTGATTTCTATGTAAAGACTATCGACATTTCATAAAACACAACGCATGAATTGGAGAACTTTTGGAAACTTAATTATAAGATTTGCTTATTTCTCATCTTTCATACGGTCATAATTGTAACTTTCTTTGTGCATTTGAAACACTTGCTTGCTAATAAACGCTCAAAGGAAAATGCATGTGGCACATTGTTTTTCTTATGTAACAATGATGCTTTCTAGGTTAGATATGATCAAGATGCAAATATGAAAGTTTATAATTTTATTCTTAATTTCTGGCTCTAAGCAAACATCTGCTTGGAGTGCACTGATAATTTGCTATAGAATTACATTGCTTTCTAGGTTAGATATTTTGAGGGCTTGCATCTCATGTCTTAAAATTTTGTTCCCAATTTTCCTTGGATCTAGAGATCAGGTGTGCTCAAGGTTTACAATTATGGCGAAATAATTCTTCTGCTGTGAACAATGAGCTATATAAAGGTTATCGGAAAGGGAACCCAGAGAGACAGATCAATGAGATAGTTGCAGGTAAGTACTTATTATCATTCAATTTTAAATGTGGCGATAGGGGGAAGCCAATATTTATTGCAATGTTCTCTTGACAGCCTATGATTTTCTAAATTCAAGTGAGAATAGCTTCAATGTCATCACATGGTACAACTCAACGTTTAAGAATGACACGGGTTTCCAGCAAATTGCATTGGCACGAGTTCCTCGTTCAGTAAATTTGGTATGATATTGTTTTACTTGTTTCATCCTCTTGTTAGTATTCTGATACCTGATAAAAATCTATAAAGCATCAACTCCTAACATATAAGATGTTCATATGACTGAAATATGAATATAAGGGTTAAAACACAAATTTGATTCATGAGGTGGAATAATTTTGAACTGAGGTATAGATACTTTCTTTTGAAATGACTTTTAAAATCATTACTATCTATCACTATCTAATTTGAATGGAAGAAGCAACTAGCAAGTAGTGATACTGACCGACACATAAAATATATTGGCAATGTCCCTTTATATTTATTTCCCTTGTTTCCCGTTCAATTTTTTTGGTTTATTGACCTGCATCTGACAAATCACGATACTGACCAACATCTAACATGTATATATACACTTGCAGGTATCAAATGCCTTCCTTCAGTTTCTGCTGGGTCCGGGTACTGAGATGTTATTTGAGTTTGTAAAGGAAATGCCAAAACCTGAGACCCCATTGAGAATTGACGTGGCTTCTCTTCTGGGTCCCCTCTTCTTTACTTGGGTCTTCCTGCAACTTTTCCCTGTATGTACATCAATCCAATAGCAGAAATGGTTTCTGATGGATAATTAATTGATCTGTGGAGTCTATGTTTATTTGCCAGTCTTCAGTTTCCTTAAGAATCCATGATCAAAAAACAATCTTATGTGGAACCTCTTTATTTATTTATTTTTTCCAATATAGTCCTGATATTCTTTCTTTGCCCTATATCTTCTTGACCTGTGAAAGTAACCATATAGTTACTTGTTTTGGACTTTCTTTTCCTGTATGTAATGAAGTAGATAGACAATTATCTTGGAGCAGGCTTCCTCCCTGCTGGACAATTCATGTAATCAAAGTCAAGGACCAGAATTACATAAACATCTGACGTTGATATGACAAAAATGTCAGGCACTTATTCTAGCATACATAACTGTTTCAGGTGTGTAACTTCTCTTTCATTCGTGTAGGTATTTTTGACATCACTGGTGTATGAGAAGGAAAAGAAACTCAGAATAATGATGAAGATGCACGGTCTTGGCGATGGGCCATATTGGATGATATCCTATGGCTATTTTTTTTCCCTGTCAGTGCTCTATGTGCTATGCTTTGTGATATTTGGCTCCCTCATAGGTAAGGATGGTAGAATACAAGCATGTGAATTATTTTCACTTTTGACATTTTGGATTCTCTTTAATACAGCTGACTTCATTTACAGGGTTGAAATTCTTTACAACGAATGACTACAGTATCCAATTCGTTTTTTATTTCATATTGATAAACTTGCAAATTTCGTTGGTATTTCTTGTGGCCACCATGTTTTCGAATGTTAAGACAGCTACAGGTTTGGCAATTAATCCTTTTGTGTTGTTCATATTAGGCGTTCAGTGCTTCTATTCTCAAGTCTGATTACTGACATTTGTTTGTAATAATTGCAGTAATTGCATACATTGGTGTCTTTGCATCTGGGCTTTTAGGTGGCTTTCTTTTCAACTTTTTTGTTGAAGATACATCATTTCCAAGTAAGTTGGTTGGCCGAGGAACAATAGCAATTCTTTTTGTCCTTCTGATCTTCTATATTATTGATGTGCTTTTTTTGTCATCTTTTGATGGATTCTTATACAATAGAATTAGATAGCATTTTTCTAATAGTAAATGGTGGTGCTGATGATCATAACAATATCCTTCAGAGTAACTATTTATGTTCTCGCCAGTAGATGTTTCAATCTCTTTAGCATATAGAGAAGGGAAACAACTGAATTGTCTTCAACTGGTGTCCTTTCCAATTTCCTCAACATTCTTTGTCCCGCTAGTCACGGTAAATTCATTATTTCAGTGGCTATGAACATGCCTGTCCAAATTTAGGGTGAAGAACATTGTTCTCGATTTTGCTTCCCCTTATATGATAGGCCTTCCTCATCAATTTTTTTTCCCCCATAATGAATCCTCTGGTATATTATTATCTTTTCAAAGGGAATAACTTGTGCAAATCATGTGTAGGTTTATGCTACCTTGTCCAGCCTTCCCAGCCTCTCCATTTAGCTTATTGGTTCAAGTTTTTTGTGTAAACTTGTGATAACTGAAATGGAGTGAATTCTACTCTATCACTAAGTTCATCATTTTCATGTAGCTTAAAAGAATGGATTAATATGATGACCATTCTTAGAATTTGTATCCAGTATATATTAGAGATTTTGCTTGTCATCTTTATACGTGTCGTGTCTGTATTGTAAAGTCCAACCTTTCTGGCCTATTAATTGCTTGCTGTGTCTTCAGGAGGGTGGATAGTTGTTTTAGAGTTGTACCCTGGGTTTGCGTTATATCGTGGACTCTATGAGTTAGCATCATATGCCTTCGAAGCACATGCTACAGGAACAATGCGATGCGATGGGGAGATCTGAATGATAGTGTAAATGGCATGAGAGAGGTCTTAATTATCATGGTTATTGAGTGGTTTATGGTGCTTCTTGTTGCTTATTACATTGATCAAGTATCAGGAAGTCGCAAAAGTCCTCTTTTTTTCTTGAAAAGATTTCAGAAAAAGCCTATGTCATCATTCCGGAAGCCTAGCATTCAAGGCAGGGATCAAAAGTTTTTGTTCAGATGGAGAAACCTGATGTCAGTCAAGAGGTATTTATGCATATTTCAAATACTTGTACTATATATTTTCAGTGCAAGCATTTGACTTGCTTAGCTTCTACTCGTCACTCAACTATACCAATAATTTTACCAGATATTGATCTCAAGCACGTGTCGCCACTTTTTTTCTTGGGTATTTTTGGTCATTCATGTTATCGTGTGACTTGCTTGCATGATGCGTTGATTTCTTCTTTTTTCCAGAGGGAAAAAGTCGAGCAGCTGCTACTTGAACCATCTGTGAATCAGGCAATTGTATGTGACAACTTAAAAAAGGTTTATCCAGCTAGGGATGGAAACCCAGAGAAATATGCAGTGAGAGGTTTATCTCTTGCTTTGCCTCAAGGGGAATGCTTTGGTATGCTGGGCCCCAACGGTGCTGGGAAGACCTCATTTATCAATATGGTCAGTTAAATTGAAGTTCTTTAAGATATATAAACAAACCTTTGGAGTAGTCTCCTGTCTTTTTTTTTTTTTTTTTTGGACTAATCAGGGAGCTTCCAATTTGTCAGTATCTAGAGATGAAATTTTGGATGTATATGCCCAAGGGAAAATTCTGATGGGTTCATTTTGGTTCTCTTTGAATCTCCCTTTGATGCCAGAATGTTTTAATCCTTCGGGTGGATTTGGCCATTGACAATCATTATAAATTGTATATGGTTACAGATGATTGGTCTCACGAAGCCAACCTCTGGTGCCGCATTTGTTCAAGGTCTGGATATTAGAACTCAGATGGATGAAATATATACTAGCATGGGCGTATGTCCACAGCATGAGTAAGTTGGAATTTTCCTCCAACTTTTATTCATATTTTTCTAAAATGAAAATTACATTTACTAATTTTTTTGAGTGACATTATAGCTTGCTTTGGGAAACTCTAACTGGAAGAGAACACCTGCTCTTCTATGGCAGACTTAAAAATCTTAAAGGTTCGGCCTTAACACAAGTAAGTTCGTTTGCCATTGGTGTTTCAGAAGACTTGTTATTATAGGATTATGAAAATCAAATTTTCATGTAAATATCTTCTTTTTGCATATATGATGGTTTTGAGGAAGTGAACAGTACTTTAGCTTGTAAACTCTCAGTCATTAGTATGAATGTCCATAGTCAAACCTTTCTCCTTGGCACTTCTCTGCCAATTAAGAACTGTTTGCTTGCATTCTGCTGCTGCAGGCAGTGGAAGAATCCCTGAAAAGTGTAAACCTTTTTCATGGAGGAGTTGCCGATAAAAAGGCTGGAAAGTACAGTGGAGGAATGAAGAGGAGGCTTAGTGTTGCAATTTCATTGATTGGAGATCCCAAAGTATGTATTGATCCCTCCTTAATCCAATCTGCTTCGACCAAACCTATGTTGGAGATGTTTCCACGTTAGGCTAAGCATTCTGTAATTGCTGGAAAATTTTTAAGGTTGTTTATATGGATGAACCAAGTACTGGATTAGACCCTGCGTCGAGAAACAATTTATGGAATGTTGTCAAGCGTGCAAAGCAGAATCGGGCAATCATACTAACCAGTATATTCCTTCTCCCTATCATTGTAATAGGATATTAGGATTGTTAATAATCATATCTGCTCATTTTCTTTACCTAAGGCTTCATAACAGCATAATAGTGATTTCTTTTTCTTATATATTTATATTGCATGATTTCAGCACATTCCATGGAAGAAGCAGAGGTCTTATGTGACCGAATAGGAATTTTCGTAGATGGAAGCTGGCAGTGCATAGGAAATCCAAAGGAGGTAAAACCATGAAAGTGTTATGCTTTATCAATAACATATCTAAAAGACCTTCATTCTGTGGATGCTGAAAAACTTGGACGTGGTTTTTAGATGTCTCCAATAACATAGACGCAAGTAGAATAATTTAAAGAACTTGAGTCTTTGTGCCTTTGGAGTTTGGACCCTACTTCCGCTGGCAAAAGTGATTTTATTTAACTAGCTTTTGCAAACTGAAGTTGGGATAAAAGCTAATTATCATAATGTGATTTTTCTTTGCATAGGATTTTATAAAAAATCATTTTGATACAAACTTATTTAAATGATGTATTGAAAAATCACAAGATTCAAATCTGAAAAAAAAGAAGGAAAAGTCAGAAAAAGCCATTCTAGCTTTAATTTCACTTTTGGTTCAAGAACTTATTTTCTCATAAGCCATCCCAAACATCACATGTTGGGCCAAAGTGGCTTTTCGCGACAGAAAAGTCGGGTTGGCATCACGTTTCAAGCTCTAAACGTGATTTATGAACCTCTTCTGGCATTGCACTTCCCTTGATCTTTCAATACTGCTATTTTTCCTAACACTTGATATTTCATTTGTATGTGATAGCTTAAAGCAAGATATGGAGGAAGCTATGTGTTCACAATGACAACATCTATAGAACATGAGAATGAAGTGGAGGACTTGGTGCACAAGCTGTCTCCAAATGGTAGCAAGACATACCATATCTCTGGAACTCAGAAATTTGAGCTGCCAAAAGAAGAGGTCAGAATAGCAGATGTCTTCCGAGCTATTGGCTTTGCAAAGAGAAACTTCACTGTGTTTGCATGGGGCTTAACAGACACCACAATGGAAGACGTCTTCATTAAGGTTTCACGTGAGGCCCAGGCATTCAACTCTTTGTCATAATCGCTACGCAAAGTGTACTGATAGAAAATTCTGAGATAGACACAGTCAAATTATAAGAGACAGATAGGTCAAACTGATCATGAATAGAGATATACGCATGTGACACACTTTTAAGTGGATTATGTCTATTCATGATTGATTTGATCTATTCATCTTTGATATAGGTTGGGTCCCACTGGAGGGACTCTTTATCTTGATATGTAATGGCTTCCTGTAGGTCAAGTGCTATTATGCTTTGTTTTATAGGTTTTTTTAAGGAGAATTACAATGAGGTCGAAAGAAAATTATTACAAAATAAGTCTCAAAGTTATTATTTTTTATTTTGGAACTTGTTATTACAAGTTACTTAGATTGTTATCAGGATTTTTTAATAATTATTTTCCTTCCCCAGGACCTCACTATAATTCTCCCTTTTTAGGGTTTTTTTTTTTTAGTTGAAGTTTGTACTTATAATATGATTTTAGACTAGTTTTGTGGTAATTTTACTATATAAATAAATGATATTACCATTAATGATAAGTTGGTACCTCTTAAATTCCATTATTATTTTCTTGAACGCGCAGTTTTTTAAGCGGATTATAGTAGAAAAAAATTGAGTAGTATGAGTAATATTAATATCCAATGAAAATAGTAATAGTCTTATTATAAGTGATAGTAAGTAGAAGGTCATAGACCTGATTTCAGTTATAACATCAGCTGTTGGTATTCCTCTCTCTAATTTTTTTTCCTTTAGAAAAAGTGATAGCGTGCTAGTAATTGTATTAACTCGATTCTTAATATAAGATCTCGTTTGACTTTTATTTTGGTCCTAAATATAAGACTCCAATCTACTTTATTTATCATATTTATATATTTTTTTCAAGACAATCCTTCTAATAATAGTAGTTTTAGCCAATAAACTTGATTAGCAAAGATATTTTAGAAAAGACAATACATATTTATTACAAATAACTAACTTAACTTATTTTTTTAATCTACTCAAATAAATCAATTAGATCTTATATCTAGGACTGCAGGTAGTAATAGCTAAGGGATGTTACAGTGGCAGTGACAACGGACAGATGGTGGTAACGATATAGAGTTGACAATGTATTAACAAATTATTTTAAAAAGAAACTTTAATTACATGATTTATTAAGTTATTATTATGGCTTGTCCTGCTTCTCTTGGCCGGATGGAGTTATATGGTGACTACAATGTGAATATTTCTTTCTTTTTAAGTTCATGTGAACTCCCATGTAATTCTGTTAGACCCAAAAAAAAAAAAAAAACAGAACTCGCATAAAATTCTAAACCGTTAGTGCTTATTCATCTAATTTTTTTGGGGGGAAAAAAAGAATATGTGCAAACAGTGAAAAGGGAAAAAAAAAAACCTTGTGATGCTACCAAGGAAACGACCGTTAATGGGATACAGGAAATATCAGTATATAATGTGGAATTTATGACAGAATAAAATATTTATAAATCACAATTATATATAATGAATTATCTAAAGAAAAAGTCGGTATTTAATTCCCCTGCATCTAACTAAAGTAACAATGAGTCTCGCTAGATCACATTCTTACCATGATAATTGACTCGTTCACATGAACTATCATCATTTGTTGTTGGCAGTGGACTAGTGGGGATGGTGGTTGTAGTGGCAACACCAAAAATCAAATTATTGCACATTAAAGAAATAATTAATACTAACTCCGCTCCAAAATATAAAAACTAATTAACTAATTTGAGTAGATTAAGAAAGTTTTTAAGTTAGTTATTTGTAATAAATAGATGTTATTTTCTCTAAAATATTCTTGGTACTCATATGTATTAGCTAAAACTACGGTTTGATAGAACTTTTAACATGTGAAACTGCTAAGTATTACTTTGAAAAAAATAAATAAATATGAGAGACAAAATGGATTGTAGTCTTATATTTATGATCAAATTAAAATTTAAATTAGCTCTTATATTTATATTGCATTTACATTCTACCCGTGGTCTTTCCCAAGCCCCAAAAAGCACAATCCATTAAGGTCAACAGAACCAAGCACTATCCATTCACTATTATGATTGGTGAAAGTTATAATCATTAATTTGCTGATTTGCATCAATCAGCAAAATTATGGAATAAAAATATCAGGGTTCTTCAAAGTTCAAACCTTGATGAGATTCCTATATACACAAGCGTAATTAGATAACGATGAGAGCCCAAAATCCTATCCGAACAGAAGTACTGTCAGAGTTAGCTAGATTCTTTTTTTTTTTTTTTGGTTTCCAAAACGGTGCAATCAAAATCCTTGAATAATGAAAACCAGTTATTTTTATCTTGAGCCTTCTATATATTCACGTGCTTCTGGCTTTCATTATTTGCACTGGAATATTATTAACAGTAATTCTCTGTGACCCATTTCACCATGTCTAAACCATCGTTGGCTTTCTGCATTCTTCTGGGGCTTGTGTTTCTTTTCGGAGTTGATGCAGAAAGTGGCAAGGTGGGAATTTATGAGCTGAGGAGAGGACAGTTCCAGATCAAGTTAACAAACTATGGCGCTACAATTATGTCTTTAATGGTCCCTGATAGGCATGGTTTGTCTTACATATATAGCTTCGTCCTCGCTCCTCTTTCCATTTTTATGATAAAGATTATGTTTTGGTTTGTCGTATAATCTTCAAATGTTTTCTGTTGCGTTTGTTTCTCCAGGAAAATTGGCCGATATTGTCCTTGGCTTTGATTCAGTTGACTCGTACAAGGTATGATGAATGGGAGGGAAGATTGGGTTCAGTTTTGTCTGTGTCGAGCTTTTGAAATGGAGGGGCTTTTTAGAACATATATATTGAGATTCAGAAGGATTGTTTTCTTGGGGTTGGTTGTATGTCCTTCACTGATTTTTCTCTTCTTGTCTTTTATTTCTCTTATTTTTTATTTTTTTGGCTTTAACTAGAATTAAAACTATTCATCTTTAGGCCGATCGACCTCTGTTAGTATCAAACTTTTGCAGTCAAATTTTACTCTCTTTTAATAGGTCAATTTAGCTCCATAGTAGATCGAATAATTTTGGTAAGAGAGTTGAAAAGAAATGAATTTTTCACCACCAACTAAAGTTATTTTGATTGATGACATGGATGTGAATGTAACTTTAGTATAAGAAATGAATTTTTCACCACCAACTACTACCTTAGTAGTTATACTAAAGTTACATTCACATCCATGTCAATCAAAATAACTTTATATTTAATTTGTGGTTTAATTTGATATGTTGCAGAATGATACAGTATACTTTGGTGCCCTTATTGGACGTGTGGCTAATAGAATTGGAGGAGCTCACTTTACTTTAAATGGCAAAACCTACCGTTTGCCTGCAAATGATGGAAACAACACTCTTCACGGTATATGCTAAGCATTTAATTCCAACCAAGTTGTTATTTTTAACCCACCATCTAATATAACTTTGTTCCATGTTGACTTAATATTAGGTGGTCCCAAAGGTTTCAGCGAAGTTATATGGAATGTAACTTCCCACAAAGTAGACAGTCACATCACATTTACCTATGTCAGTTCTGACAAAGAACAAGGTACTTTCATTCTTGGTTTACATGTAACAAAAAAAAAGTATTTGTCTGTCTCTCTGTGACAATATTTACAATTTCTAGGGTTTCCGGGAAAACTTAAGGTTGTTGTTACATACATGTTCTTTCAAACCAACAAGTTGATAGTGAAGATGAAAGCAAAGCCCATTGACAAAGCCACACCAGTGAATCTAGCTCAGCACAGTTACTGGAACTTGAGGGGCCATGACAGTGGAGACATTCTCTCACACACAATTCAGCTATTTGGTTCACAAATCACACCTGTCAATGAGGAACTCATTCCTACAGGTGAGATCAAGCCAGTGAAGGGAACCCCATATGACTTCCTTAAACCTAAAGAAATTGCAAGTCAAATTCATAAACTGCCTAATGGCTATGACATAAACTACGTGGTGGACGAGAATGGGAATAATTCCAAGCACTTCCGTAGAGTGGCTGTGGTAAAGGACTCAGTCTCTGGGAGGAAGATGGAACTATGGTCAAACCAACCTGGGGTACAATTCTATACCGGTAACATGTTGAAAGATGTGAAAGGCAAAGGTGGATTCATATATCACCGGTTTGGTGCTCTTTGCTTGGAAACACAAGGTTTTCCAGATTCTGTGAATCATCCAAATTTCCCATCACAAATTGTGTATCCTGGTCAGATATATAAGCACTTCATGGTTTACAGATTCACTGCTGAGTAGAACATAACTTATCTTAGTCCTCTACTTTTAGTTTGAAGGACACAAATGTTACTGATCTGTCGCAATTCTTTGTATGTGTGGTCTACTTCTGCACAAGGTCGCCTAAGATGTGTTACTTTCATTGTTCGCTATGTCTGTGCATGTGAGATGTGATTAACAGTTACGATCAAGAGGCTTTTTTAGCTGTTGAAATTAATCGACGTCAATTTCGCGTATTTGCTTTTTTTTGGGGCCTGGTGAATATGAGCAAATTTAATTTATAGATACTTTAATGTTCTTGAAATTTTGGTTAAACAGAAATTTAATGAAGAAGGAATATATACAAGAGCAGTGTTAATTGTTATCTATAAGCTTGTGGATGGCAGAGACTTAGCGTATGTATCGTGCTTATACCGAGAAAGACATTATCATTGGTATGTTATATCCTATTTAGATTTGAATAATTGTTTTATTCATAATCACAAAAAATACGAACGAAAAATTTAATTAATCAGTCTTAAATACATTTACGATATAATGATAATGATATCATTCGAAGTATCCAATCAATATATATAAAGCAATCAATTAACACCGTTAGAAATTTAGGATACATCCATCTTGATAAGAATTGAATATCCAACTATTTGTCTAAACTTTTAAAAATAATTAGAATCTAAAAAAATCGATTTCTAATTATTTTGATAAGTTATTCTGAACAGCTTTTAAAATAATCACATCAGATGATAAGAATACAAAGATATAAGGTGATGTAAATATATTGTTGGTATAAAAATTAATAAACAACAATTTAAATTTAAATAAGTCAAATAGAGTATAAGTAGATTAGATACTAAGATATGCTAAATAAATTTTTTAATCAATCAACTAGGATCATAATTAATTTTATTTTAGAAATAAAAATATGATGAAATGCAAATTTAAAGTAAATACTTTGTCCTTATTATAAGACCTAATTTGACTTTTTATTGGTCCTAATTATAACCCAATCCATTTTCTCTCTTATATTTATGTATTTTTTTCCAAGATAATCCTTCTAATAATGATAGTTTTTAGTCAATATACTTAATTAGCAAAGATATTTTAGAAATAACAACACTTATTTATTATAAATAACCAACTTAACTTATTAATCTCCTCAAATAAGTCAATTGGGTCTTATAATTAGGACCGGAGGAGTACAATGTTTTCTAATATTAAAAGTACATGAATTAATAAAGAAAAATATATGTTTTTTTATACAGAAGGAAGAAAAAATATACGTTTATCTATCATGGTTTATATAGATGATATTGATTGATTCTTATAGTACCAGAGAAAGCCTATCCTAACCGAATAATCTTACAATTATGAAGGGGATATTCATCAAAAATATCTGTTAGATCTTTAAGCATTATTGCTTACGGCTCTTGTATCTATATAAATGAGATGAGGTTTTATTCTTTTTGCTGTGACATAGAGTCCTCTGAGCTTAGCTTTATTTCTTTCGTTTTCTTCTAAAATAACAATGTCTAAGGCTTCACTTCTCTGTTGCGTTTTCCTGGGCCTTGTGCTCTCCTCTCTTGCTCATGCAGAGCAACCCAAGATTGGAACTTATTTCCTCGAGAGAGGAAATTTCCAAGTCAAGTTGACTAACTTTGGTGCAACTATTATGTCTTTTATTGTACCAGATAAAGATGGTTTGTTTTCTGTTCTTGTTTATATTAATTCTCTTTCATTGTTGTTGTTGTATTCTTAAAACTCTTTTTGTTGTGTTTCTTTCTTCAGGAAACTTAGCTGATATTGTCCTTGGCTACGATTCTGTTAAGGATTACAATGTATGACTGAACTATTTCTTTTGAATCTATTTTGTTTGTTTGGCTTTTGGACACTAACAAAAGAAGCAAATCGTTTATCTATGCATGCAATCGTAGTAGATCAAAATTTTACTGAGAATTTTGTGACCAATGTTGCAGAACGATACAACATATTTTGGTGCACTTGTTGGACGAGTGGCCAATAGAATTGGAGGAGCTAAATTCTCTTTGGATGGAAAAACCTACCATTTGCCTGCTAATGATGGAAATAACACACTCCACGGTATATTAATCATAATCATCATCTATCCTCTCATTATATAACTATAACATATCATATTAATAATTTCACTATCTCTGACTTCCATGAATGAAATATCAGGAGGACCTAAGGGTTACAGTCAAGTTGTATGGAATGTAGCATCCCACAGAGAAGACAGTCATATCACATTTACCCATTTCAGTCCCGACGGCGATGAAGGTACTTTTTATCCTAACCAGTTTGATTATTTGATCTAAACACCTCAGTTTTTTGTGATTATAACTTTGATATTGAACTTTTAACCCTCATCTTTAGGCTTTCCGGGAAAACTTGAGGTTTCTGTGACTTATGCTTTTTTCCAAACAAACAAATTCATTGTAATGATGCAAGCCAAGCCCATTGACAAAGCCACACCAGTGAATCTTGCTCAACATACTTACTGGAACCTGAGGGGCCATAATAGTGGAGACATTCTCTCACATACCATTCAACTATTTGGTTCAAAAATCACACCAGTAAACGACCAACTCATCCCCACAGGTCACTTCAAGGAAGTTAAGGGAACCCCATATGACTTCCTTGAACCTAAAGAGATTGGCAGTCAGATTCATGATCTCCCTGAGGGCTATGACATAAACTATGTGCTTGACAAGAATGAGTCAAAGCATTTCAATAGAGTGGCTGTGGTGAAGGACTCGGTTTCTGGGAGGAAGATGGAACTATGGTCAAACAAACCTGGTGTACAGTTTTATTCTAGCAATATGTTGAAGAATGAGAAAGGTAAGGATGGAGCTATTTACCGCAAGTATGCTGCTATTGCGTTGGAGACACAGGGCTTTCCAGATTCGGTGAACCTCCCAAATTTCCCATCACAGATTGTTAAACCAGGAGAGATATACAAGCACTTCATGGTTTACAGATTCACTGCTGAGTAGATGATCATGTTATTAGAAATTTTTTTGTTCGGTTTATTTTGGTATTAAGTAGTTGGATTATAATTCTTTTTAGGTCTTGTAGTTTAGGATTTTTTCCCCCATTTTCTTTGCTTACGTTTCCCCGTAATTAGGATTATGCAAATATATGCATACCATCCCCTTCTTTTTATTTGGTAGTACAAAATATGAATATGTACTATCTGAATACTTATTTCAGATTGATTAATTATTTTTCCTAGAAAAATACCATATATGAATGTAATTATTTTATATTTTTAATTATTAGTTATATAACATTTATAAGTATAATATGTATTAATTATAACTATATAATTAAAACAAATATAAAATTATTAAGATATAATTATGATACATATAATTATATTTAGTAATATCTAATTACTCGTGTTCATATATAATATATAATAGATAGTATTTGAGTATCATGCATATTTCTGTTATTTGCAGAGATACAAATGTATCTACTCCTAAACTGGCTCTGATTTAATGTCTTTGGAAATTGTGCTGATATGTATGACTTTTTAACTTAATATTTTGAAATTAAAATCGAATTACCTAAACTTTTATTCCCAATATTTAATTTTTGAAAAGGAAAATATAAAATTTTTTAAGATTTAACTTAATTTTTCCAAAAAAGTTTTAAGTTATTAACACGTTTTAAAATTATTCACAAGATTCATTTTCTTATCGAAGTGGATGTTCAAAACACGAAAATAATAAATTAATGAAGCACCAACAGAGAACCGCTTTTACTAATCTTTGATTAATCTTCCCCATTTGTTTAATTTCGTGAATAAGTTCTTTGTGTGTATTTCACCATCATTTTTTTTTTGGTGAATATTTCACCATCAATTTTAATATTTATGTTTTGTCTTTCCTCTGTTTCCCTGTTGTGCACCTGGTCACCAAATTGAAATCACGGGACATTAGTATTCGTACTATCACAAGCAATAGCAAAACGTTCTTTTCACATCGCCGTACAAAGCTCAGATACAGATACGCAGCCATTACTGCAATGAAAAGTAGTATTTGAATGCTTCTTTTAGGTTCATCAATTTTAACATCCTTGAGCTTTCAAGATGACAAGATGCTTCATCTTTTACTATGCTCGCCTGTGTGTGTATGTTAAGTTGAGCCATATATCTTATTGTTTCTGTATTATTTAAATTCATGTTGAGAAACAAGTTTAATTTTTAAACGGTTAAATTAAGTGTTTGTGCTCTCTCAGCTGTAAACTATTCATAAAACAAGATGCACAATGTATGATGATCGGATATTATATTTTTAATCTCAATATCTTACAGGGGATGCCAAGGGGGATCTCGTAGTGGTCTCACTTAAGAGAACGGAGATAGACACTGTCTCTGTTGAATGATGATTATGTCTCAAAGAGGATGTGTCTTTATGACCTCGCTCTACCACAGGGCTTGAGGAGGGGCTCCTTTCTGCGATAGATCTAGATGATGAACTCGCTGAAGTTCTGCCAAGTTGAAGCTGTTCTAGAGTGGCCAGAACTTCAGACATCTGGGGTCTGATTTTGGCCTCACTAATGCACTGTAAAGCAAGAATTGCAGCTGTATAGGCTGCCCTCTGTGGATATTGCCCTTCTAACTTGGTGTCCATAATCCGGAATAACTTCCTCCTATCACCCAAATAAGGTCTTGCCCAATCTACCAGATTCTGTTCAACTCCGGATTTCGTTCGATCAATGGCACGCCGTCCTGATAGTAATTCCAATAGCACAACCCCAAAGCTATAGACATCACACTTTGCAGTCAACCAACCTGCTCATAATTTAGAGATCAATGATAGTAAGCCATTCCATATAAAAAGCAGGGGACAATTCAGGTCAGAATCCAGGCTACATTAGGCTTCTGGAACAAACAGTTCTAAAGGAATCTTGATATTAAGCACACATCAATCTTAAGGATTGAAGTGGCCGTCATATACTGGGAAACATGCAAAGAAGTTCAATTTTTGCTTGTTTCCAATTCAAGCCTTAAAGAATTTTCCATTCATCCCCATGTCAACAAGTATCTTGGGGTGACATGCATGCAAAACACTGGCTTGGTTTCAAATATTTATAACAAGAACCAAAGGAATTCGAAAGAAATGCAAGTGAGGAAGGCGATTGAATCATACATGTTCATGGACCAAAGAAGTATGCGAGTAAAACTGACTGAGAAACCAGACCTGTGAGAATATATTCAGGAGCAGCATAACCATGAGTACCAAGGACTTGAGTGGAAACATGAGTACGGTCGCCGGTGGGCCCTGCTTTGGCAAAGCCAAAGTCTGAGAGCTTTGCATTAAATTCCTGCGTTTGTAGAAAATTGACATTAAATTATTACTTTCATAGAGGCCTACATATCATTCAATCAGCCATTTAGAGAGGACAGGGGACGCAAAGATAAGGATGCATTTTGATTAAGCCCACAAAGGGTAAATTATAAAGGGGGAACTAGTTTAAGCCACGAGGAAGACCACTTTAACCTTTGTGGCCCATACTTATACATCTTGATTTTTCTTTTGATCATTATCTTTCCTGATCTGTAGAGGAGGCTTACAATCCACTTGTAAATTTATATGCATTTTTCCACCGGGCGCCACAATAGCAACGTGACTGCTTAAACAACATACCGAATCTAATAAGATGTTAGAAGCCTTGAAGTCACGATAGATAACTTGTTGTTCGGAGTCATGGAGGAAGGTAAGGCCTCGAGCAGCACCAATAGCGACTTTGATCCTTGTTGCCCAAGGAAGTGGTTGTGCCGCCCCTGCAATTTACGGTTCCAGAGTCGATTATAGCACACTTTCTGTGGCATTGTTTGAACCAGACACATGGCAATGGTCAAATATTTTGGTGGTTTGGTTTATAAGGTGTAAACTAAGTTACTTCCAGGCTAAGAGTATTATTGATTCTTTGAAAGCTATGCTGCTAGCTAAAGTGATCAACATACTGCGAAATAGATGATTCTCCAGGCTGCCTTTGGGCATGTACTCGTATACCAGAAGCCGACTATCCCCATCAAGGCAGAATCCCAGAAGTTTGACAAGATTTGGATGATGAAGTTGACCAAGATAATTGAGTTCAGACTGTAAATAAAAGAAAAATAATCCATGATGAGCACTGATCTACTTGAAAAAAAAAAAAAAAAAAGCAGCAACATTAAGCAAAGGAATCGACCAGCCACTCCTTATGGCCTTGAAAACCATTTGACTTAAGATTCTTTACAGCGACAGCCATTCCGGATCCAGGCATTGCAGGTCCAAGAGATTGTTCATCAATCCACCCCTTATAGACATTACCGAATCCTCCTTCTCCTAGTAGATTATCAGGACAAAAGTTTCTAGTAATATCCTTAAGCTCATTGAATGTGAAGGCTTTCAAATGTGGGGAGGATAGTATGACACCTTCCAATCTTGGAGTGGGGAGTGTCTGAGGCTTAGCTTTATCACTGTATCCTTTCACTGGACTTGAATGAGCAAATGAATGGTTGCTTCTACTAGAAACATGTGTAGTACCTGCAAAAAATTTTGATTTTAATGAAAAGAAAATTCATTAGAGGGAGAGAGACACCATAAAGGAAAAAGCCATCCTCTTGAGATAAATTAAGCTAAAGCCCCCTGTGGATTAAGCATCAAAGAATAATTTTTTTAAAAAAAAAGCACGATTATGTTTCCAACAACCTGTGCGATCAAAATATAAGTAGCAGTTACCAACTTATCAAACAAATCCTCAAAAGCAAAAAAAAAAAAAAAAGGAGGGAGGAGGAGGAGGAGGGCACAATAAGTTCTAATGACTTCATGCAGTGGCGGAGAAAATAAAAACAAATACTATAAAAATGGTAAAAAAAAAATGTACAGTAAGCATAATCATCAATAGGACAAATGCAAAAAAGAACAAGTACAGTTATCGAAACTGCCACAACTGACATCACAAGACAACAAACTGGAAATGGCTATATTTCAACACAGTTAATCATTATATACATGAATTTGGAAAGTAAATACATAAAGGCAATTTGCTACCAACCAGCTAGAAAGTAAAAGCAATGTATGAAACAATCTGAATAAAATATTAAGCACTCCCAATCTGATAGGATTCACAGCCATTTGAGACACACACACACACACACACACACTCAACAAGAAGAACCCTCATAATCTGCAGGGTGGAAAACTAGTTTAACAAAATTAAAAGAAAATCATATTACTTCCTGCTTAACAAACAATGACAGCTTCAAAGAAGGCAAATAGGTTTATTAGAATGACAAAACGAAGCGCAAAAGAAAGCAGCGAGGGACTATAATAATGGCGTACCGGAAATAGGGTGAGAGGGGAGAGTATCATCAACCTTGGGACGCTGCCGAAAGCAGTTTCCCATAAGAGGAAAGTAACCTCTTGAGAAAACGTTTCGGCCTTTGTGAGAATGTCCAGATTAATTCCTAATCATCTGATTCTCCTGCATCATTCATACCCTTCTCATTTCAGAGAAGAGCGTGAAGAAGACAGCGAGAATGGGATTTATAGTTTTGCATCGTCGTTATATAGCAAACCAGAAAATTTTGAAAATTACAGATCAGGACGCATAAATGGAGAATCATGTTTCAATGATCCCAACTCAAAACAAACCACCAAGAACCTTTTTATAAATTGTTGTGTCAATTTTAATATTGCCAACGTCATTATAAAAATATAAAAAAGGTTATAAATTAAGAGTTATCTTACTGGTGCATAGAATTTACTTTAATTTTCATTTATTATTACAGCAAGTACAATGCAAATAAGGCGAGTCTTATTTGTTTTTAATTTATTTGCTATACTATGCTTGGTCAAAAAAATTTATCCTTTCTCTCATTGAAGACCTTTTTTTTTCCTTTTTTTTTTTTTGGAGTAAACAAAGAAACGACTTTTTCTTTATCCCATTTCAGACGTTTTAAAATCTTGCCAAATTTTTTCTTTCTATTTTATATTTATACCCACGCGTTTTGTTTTTTGATAAAGAAAATCACATTCTGTTGTCTCAGTTGATTTTTCTTTCAACAAGTATTGTTAAACAATAAAGAAAACATTATAGGATTTGTGACCAAAGAATAAATAGAACATATTTTCCCCTCTTGGTTTTTTTGAGCCAACGAGCTCTTTTTTTTTTTTTTTTGGGGAGAAAATCACATTCTATTGTCTTAATCCAAGTAAAAGACAGTTTTGATCTTCAATGAGGAGCTAGTATGTAAGTACACAGATTCATATATATAATAAATTTATGCTCTCGATTTTGAGTGCACTGCATGTATTCGATTACATGTTACTATAATTAATGATTATGTC
Source organism: Neltuma alba (assembly GCF_004799145.2). Classification (NCBI taxonomy): domain Eukaryota; kingdom Viridiplantae; phylum Streptophyta; class Magnoliopsida; order Fabales; family Fabaceae; genus Neltuma; species Neltuma alba. Next base: position 62,882 of record NW_021633680.1, read on the forward strand.
AGTTGAGATTCCAAAAAATGTTGTTTATTATCCGTTTATATAAATGTTGTTTATTATCTCTCCTCTAACTATACATCGTTCTCGTTTTTAGGTCGGCACGTGGGCTTGTGAGCAATCTCACAAAACAAATAATTCACAAACTATTAAAATTAAAATGATTGTATTCATATTTAACAATAGGAAAAACGTTAAATCAAATTTGAAAGACATCTGTAATTCGCAGCCTCAAAAACTATTACTTTCATAAAGGCCTACATATCATTCAACAATGTGTGTGTGTGTGTGTATCACGTATGTTATTAGAGTTTAGAATGAAGAAAGTTAAAAATAACCGTAGACAAAGAAGATATTAATTGTCCGTGATTAAACAGTTATGTGGTTTGTAACATATTATGATATTAATGATACCTTTCAAATTAAAAGAAAGAGAGATAGATCAGAGGAGGGTTTGGAAAAAGAAGTTATGATTGATGATGCTTACGTATCTAGTACACAAACCCTAGCTAGCTAGCAGTAGTACAAAACTGCAAGAAAAACGGACTCAATTTAAGGAGAAGAAAACAGGGGGGACTACGTAGTAGGAACTCTCCTCATAATTAAGTGAAATTAAGAGGTGCTAAATTAAATAACTAAGAAAATAGATTAAGAAGAAGAAGAGTCTATTGCATAAGTAGGTTTCTAATAATGGCAGCTTGTGCGGTATCAGTTGTGGCCAAGAGCTCAGATAAGCGTTCACTTAGATCGTCCACTTCCCTGTGTAAGCTTCTTATGTAGTTACATGTCTCCTGCAACACCTTCGCTGCTGAAACCTGCATTCTCACAACATTCAACATCCACCTTATTAATAATATATATTATCTAACTAATTATCATAACAATAACCAAGTCCATGATTAGAATCTATAAGATCGACAAATAAACGTGGGGTTTTTCTCCAATTCATCATGATTTTTCTGCCTTTAAGTTCTCATTCTTCTTGACAATCAAGTTTCTCAAGATGGACATTCATGATCTGTCACTAAAATTACTCTGTAAACATTGTTTTCTTGAAGTAATTTTATGTTCTTTTTATATATTACATCATCCTAATTAAGGTCTAAGGATAGCCGACTGCCGCAATGATATATAATTCAACGCGTTACATAACAGAAGGCAATTTCATTTTTTCTTGTGTTGAATAAGATCTTAGTAATGACCGATCGGAATGCAAGAACAAGGAAGTCAGAAAAAAGAGAGAGGGGTTTCCAAGATATTAACTGATACAACATGTATAAATTAAACGTTCCGAGAAAAGATTCGTTTGCTTTTTTTAATTGAATTTTCTTTGAGAGGCGTTGAAGTTGAGGGTGTGGACCGGACTGATTAAGAGTTTTGCCGGTGTTTGCATAAAAAGGCTAAAATATGAAAACAATTACATGTTCACATAAAAATGAGGATAACTAATTGAAGGCAAAGGGAGAAAAAAAAAGTGGTGCACTGTGCCACAAGTACCAATAACAAATAGAGCATCACTTTAGAAAGTTAATCATTCATCAGTTGAAAGCCAAAGAGGAAGCTAGCAAGAAGGAAGCAGAAGAAGAAAGATGTGTTTGTATAAACCTTATCAGAACGCCTATCGCGAATCTCAGGAAGAAGCTGTTGCAACTTGGAAACAAGGTCATTGATCTGATCGTCGGTGATGTTCCTGGAGCCACTGGCTTGTCTGGACCTACTTGATCTTCTGCTAGACATCTTTTTTAATCAAGAGACACTACTACCGTGTAATATATAGCTAGCTACCAGTTAGCTGCTGAGAGAGAAGTGAAGTTATTTGTTTGGGTTATGGAAGAGAGAGAGAGAGTTTGTGCATGGAAGAAAGGAGAGAAGGTGGGGGTGTATTTAAAGAGGGCCGGGCTTAAGAGAGAGAAGAATCAGGGTTCTACCGTTCTAGAGATACGCCATATTCAGCTGGGAGTTTGGGACTCTCTTCCTTCCATGGCTTACAATACTTGTGTGAATGAGAAAAAGAGAGAGATCTGCTTTGTTCTTTTGGTTTTTTGAAACCCTCACTGCCCTTGTCAGTGTCTACACGCAGAACCATGTTATCTGTTGTCATTGTTATAATATTCCCTCCAATTTTATTCATAAACTTTGAATTTGAGAAGAAATGCAGTACATTTATATGTTTTAAATTTTTTTTCATGTTTTCTTTAATTATTATTGCCACATGTTTTTCTTATTGCATTTCCTTATTACACATCTTCTTTCATCTTTTTTTCATTTATTATGAAGATACATTTGAAAACAAAAACATATTCTTATTTATTTATTATTTTTAATCAATTTTAACTAACCATTATACACAAACGAGTTATTTAAATCACATAATAAGTACAAAATGGAGTATCACTTACTGGGTTTGGATCCTCTCAGAATCCATCTCCATCCTTTTCTTCTCAGAATCTCATCTCCACTATTAGATCAAATAATAGATAGTTCGGATTTAATATTTTAAAAAGTAGATGTTCATCTTCTCTCTTATTTATACGAGATTATAATAATAGTTTTATAAAGTATGAAATTTGAACCATTCATTATTTGATCTAATGGTGGGGATAGGATTCTAAGAAGAAAAGGAGAAACAAAGATACCGAGAATATCTCCTCTCATCTCTTACCACTATTTTTTTAATCTAATTTAATGGTCATTGCAGGGTGTATGCTTCCTCTGCACTCTTTACTCTCGTTTATCCCTTTATTTGCTCACACAACTACTATTATAAATTTATAATTAACCACAATACCACATCCAATTTTCTAAACCTATTGTAAATTAACAAAGATCTAAAAAAACAATTATATATGATATCCTTTAATTAAACAACCATCACCACGTATATGGTGATGTATTAATTCACATGATCTGATGTATAATCAGAGAGGTAGAAGCGTACGCCATCAACATCATATTCCTGGATTTGAGAGGCACACTGAGTATTAACTGGTTTATAGAATTCATGGGTGTAAAACTCTTTCATCACCACGTATATGGCTTTTATAAATATCTTCTATCATTATGTTTCAAATTAAATGTTGATTTTGGGAATGCTTTTATACAGCTTATCATTTTAAAATTTGGTTTCGTTTCAAATTATGGTTACTTTAGAATTTTTTTTATGCAGCATCTAAAATCCACTATAGTAGTAGTCTTAAATTTATGTATTGTCAAATCCCAGATTTAAATCCAAAATCTCATACTTAAAGAGTCAATTTTTTTTTTCCAACTAATGCCAGTACATGCTTTTATACTATTCTTCTTGAAGTCCAGGCACTTGCTTAGAAAGAAAAACAATATATAAAGACATCTTATATTTTGCTTTGATATGTAAGTTATTCAAAATCATCATTACCTTCAAAGTATTTAGTGAAGAAACATTGATATTAATATTGTTGCAACTCTACTGACATATATAAATCACTTTTTTATGTTTTAACTCGAGTAAAAAAATTGCAAGTTTGTCCCTTCATGGATATGATAAATATGTGAGCTAGTTTTTTTCCCCTAAAAAAGACAATAATCTTAATCTTAATATTAGTAATAAGAAAATTTAAAGAAAATAAAGTCGCAGGAAAGTGGTGGTGGGGGACAGGAAGATTAGGGTAACGTGATCGATAAAGTTGACCGGTCAAAGCAAAACACAGTCCATGTTACGTTTTGTTATTGCTCCAACCAAGAATACAGTGACCCGCGTGGCGTCTTAATTCATCCCATAATTAATTAATTAATTACCCTTTAAAAACAAAACACGAGAAAATCTGCACTCTATTTTTTGCCCAAAAATAGAAAAGAAAAGGAATATATATTACATCTGATCATCAAAGCCAGAGATCTACTACCTCCGGTCCTAATTATAAGAACCAGTTGACTAATTTGAGAAGATTAAAGAAATAAGTTGAGTTAGTTATTTGTCCTAAACAGGTGTTGTCTTTCCTAAAATATTCTTGTTAATCAAGTGTATTGACTAGAACTATCATTGTTAGAAGGGCTACTTTGAAAAAAAAAGTATAAATATGAGAGACAAAGTGGATTGGGGTCTTATATTTATGACCAAAATAAAAGTCAAATAGGGTCTTATATTAAGGACCGGAGGTAGTATATATTTAAGCTTAATTAATTAATTAATCATCAATCAATCTAAATTAATTAAAAAAAACCATGCAAACATATGGTTTCATTAAGGGATCTAATTATAATTAAGTTTTGGCCTGGTAATGGCATAATTTTTTGGGGAGGAATCAATCTAAAGGGAGCAATCTGATTGGCATAAACCAGGCGCCCACATGATTATTCATTGTCCTATTTTAAGTGCATACCTGTTAATGTAATCATAGTACACAAAATAGTATATACTCTTTTTTATTATTGTCTTCCTTCGACTTGCTCTACTGTTATATTGTCCCAACCAAGGGGTGTGTGTGTGTGTATTCTTTATGAATCTGTATATGAATTGATCGCGTTTCCTAGCTATAATCTGACAATGTGTAAACGCACTTTTATGAGAGATCTAATTTTAATTTGACATTTTGTTTGATTATTTATGGGGCACTGTGAGCCGACCACACGTCTTAACATTGATTAAGGGTGTGTTTGGCAACCCTCAAAAGTGCTTCTCAAAAACACTTTTTTACAAAATGAGACAAACTCCTCCACATATTTACTTCGTAAACCATAAAAACACTTCTGAAACCATAGTTTGGTTTGCATCCAAACACCCCTTAAGTATATGTACTAAACCATTTTAAGTTAGTACCTAGTACTACCTCTTATCCTTGATATAAGGGTTAGTTGACTAATTTACATATGTTAAAAAATTAACTAAGTTAGTTATTTATAACAAATATGATTTGTCTTTTCTAAAAACCTTGCTAATTATATGTATTAACTTAACTATCATTTGATGAAAAATTTAATATGTATAACTATTACAATGACTACTTTGAAAAAAAAAAGATAAATGTGAGAGACAAAATAGGCTTTGATCTTATATTTAAGACCAAATTAAATGTTAAATTAGCTTTTATATTAAAAACCGAAGGGTATTATAAAAATAATACCCCTGTAGGTTAAGAAACTTTGATGCCTTTTAATCTCCAGGTGGATACATGGTATCTTGTGTTGGGAAGGCTTGAGACCTTTGCATAGATCAACTTGCAACAGTTGCAAACTACTTGCAGTTTTGTAGTTGAGGTCCATTACGAGCCTTTGATCATAGTTAATTTACATATATCAAAGCATATTCGTTCCATTCAAGTGGTCATGATTTGGGGGGGAAAACAGAGTTTTGGGTGCAAATTATTCTGGCTCACACGCAAATTTTTATAACTTAAACTTTATCTCACACTACATCTTAACTAGCTGTTAATTGTGTTATTAAATGGAATGACGATATGCCAATGGTCCTATGTGGCCTAGTGCCACTGGGCTCTTCCATTCATGAAAAGTAGTGTGCAGTTCCATTTTGCTTACTTTTAATCTATTCACATACTCCTCTAGTCCTATTTATAATATACGGAGAGAAAATTTTTCTTATCCTAATTATAAATCATCTTATTAAATTTTTATCATAAATGTACTATTTTACCTTTTATTTATTATAGTATAATTTTTTTAAAAAAAGATGTATATATTAAATAGAAATAAAATTGAAAAATTATTATATTTTAAATGAGAGTTAATGTAGTTTAAGATTTTTTTTAGTATATATCAACATGCCGGAAATGCCCTATAAATGGTTCCAAAAGAGTACTACTTCTTTGTGCTAGAGCAAAAAAAAATCAAATGGAGTTATATAAATGTAAGTTTAATTTCAACAATTTCAAGGGAGCTTCTAGCATAACAAAATAAAACAAGAGGGTACTAGCCTGTCAAATATCATTGCAATCTTTCATGAGTTGCATGAATGTTAAACAAAAACAACCATTAGCCAGGCCAATAATCCTAATTAATCATATCTTATTTAATTACCAGAAAGATGATCATATTAATAAAACCTGTATGTCTTCGTACATTAAAAAAAAACTCACACAGCTGCTCTTATAGTACGTGATCACATGACATTACAAAAAGTTTAACGAATATATAAGAGTGTGTGTGTGTGTGTGTGAGAGAGAGAGAGAGAGAGAGAGAGAGAGAGAGAGAGAGATATATATATATGTATGTATGTATCTGCAGAAGATATTGATGATTTGAAGGTGAAAGAAAGAGAGGGAGCAGTGAGTAATGAAGATGAGATTGGTCAGCAAGCATCTCGGGGGCACATGACCCGTGGATCCAATCAACAGCCAGGACTCTGCTCATTTCTTTATTTCCCTTTTCAGTCCTCCAAATATATAATTGACCTTACCATATGCTCTGTACTCTTCTTCACCTATTTTATATGTTATTCCATTAATCACTACCTCTATTAGATCTTTCCTTCTTATCTTCCGATCAAACAATATTATCATTCCTCTCTAACTCTTGCAGATATTTGTTTCACTCACTTATGAGTCGGTGTTCGGTGTTGTAATTCACGATGAATAGTGATGCGTAGATATTAAGTAAAAATTGTTATCATTTCACGAAAATATATGTGGTTTCATTTACTTATTGAAATGCCTTAATTAATTTAATTACTGTTGTGTGCGTGTGATTTTGGAAAGCGTAGAAATTACAACTTTTGGGGGTGTGTGTGTTTGTGATCAGTAGTCAAACGACAAGAACCACCTCTCAAATATCCATATACGAATCCATCTCCCTTCTTGATGAGCATCCCCCAAGACAGATAACAGAGAAACCCAAAAGATATTTAAAATGAGCTCAGTAATCTATAGAGAAACTTCAGGGTCTAGTGCTAAAAACAAACACCACGCGCGCACTTCATACAACGTTTTTCGATTATAACAATAAAAGAACACTTAGCATTATAAGTTCGTATACTAGCTAGGTTAAGAAAAAATAGCACATGTAGGATGGTCAACGATCGGGAAGAGTAAAAGAGAAAGCGACTATATATATAGTTAGTTTAAGTTTTGGATCAGTAGTGAAAATAAATTTGGAGGCAAGGCATCTCTATCTTTATCTTTATCTTCACTCCATGCGTTGAGGGAATAAAACAAGTAATTAGTTCTAATATGGTAAGGGGACAAAGGGTTGGAATTAAAAGCCCTTTTTAAGATTTCTAGAAAGGTTTGTTAATTGGAAAAAAAAACGATAATATTATAAACTCATATCGATGATGGATGATTCCTGCGATAGAGGTAAATTAGAAGATAGAACATATATACAAACAAAAGCTAAGAAGTCGTATGTATATATGTATCTTTTGTACTCGGCGAGTTTCTAGGCTTGAGTAAAACCAGTAACTTTGGATGGTGATTTCCATTTATTTATTATGCGCTTCCATGCAAATACCACTTAGGTTCACTAAAACTTATCCCGAAACACAATGGGCGGGTCAATATATATAAATACAAAGCAGCAACTTTTGAATTCTAACCATGATAATTAATTTTGACAAAGCAGCAACTTTTGAATACTAACTATAATAGTTAATTTTGGAAGGAGAAAAAAACTCCAAGGACCACTTACATTGAACCTTCCAGCTGGTGATTAATCTGTATAGATCCATAATTAAAACATGCATGATATATATAAGAAAATGCTGGCCGTGAATAGTTTATCAGAAACTGTTATTAATAATTATTAATTAGTTGGTTTTCTAGTTCACAATATTGATCATAATAAAAAAGGGAATTGAAGGAAGCAAGTTGGAGTTGATAAAATGCAAGTTGGGGATTTGGTATTTATATGTTATATTGGTTATTTCAAAGCTGGGGATTCTCTGGATATTGGGGATGGAGTTTTTAGAGTTTGTTTACATAATATTGGAGAATGACTCGCAAATGGAGACATACAGGGCCCATTTATAATAGTTTGTAAGTAAATTTTTAATTATAATTTACGAAATATGAGGTAAGTATATGAAAAAAGTTTCGTTTTGACTTGCGTGAAACGTGCTTATAATCTTTTTCCTCATAATAAAGCATCAAACCCTATAGCCTTTTGGACTAAATATATAAAATGCATACTTATCTTGCAAGGATATGATTGCACCACGCCATCAAAATTTCTTCACCATGTGTGTTAGCTATATATTGATGATTCCAGACATTGAAAAATGTTTCGTAAGATATAATCATACGCAACTATAAGACAAGTTTGAAGAGATCAAGAGTTTAACTGAAGACCCTGTGATTCTGGGGTTATATATATCGATCTTTTAATTTTTCACTTTTATTTAGTTCTAAGTTTTTTTATCACTTCAGGTATGTTTACTTATTTAGATTAGTGGTAATAAAAGTGACTTTTATTTTATATGACTTTTGCAAACATAAATTAGGATAAAAGTTAATTAATATAATGTCATTAATATTTAGATTGACTTTTATAAAAACAAAAGTTAGTTTAACAAATTGAACTTCTCCGTATGAGCAATGAAAAAGCAAGTTTATATGTAAACTGACTGAAAAATAAAAGCATAAGTTTTATAAATATATATCATGTATTCATATGCATATTAAAATAAAAAAGTTAATATATTATTGGAAAAAATTTGTCATTATTAAAAACCATGTAATCAAATGTGTTGAATAACTAAAAATAAAAATACATGTAAATAAGAATTGTTATTTAAAAAATTTTAAGCACTAAAAAACACTTAGTTAGATATATTAAATGTGATTTTTGTGCATATGATTATTAGTTAATTTTTTTTCCTTTTAAAATGTTTTTATAAACATCAAATTATTAGGTCAAGATAGAACCCACTTAAATATCCTTATCCTTTTTTTTTCATTCTCATTTATTTTTTTCTCTTCATATGTGGCTGAAAAGCAAACAATTTTAGCTTTTGATTCAAGGCAGCTTTCTCCATGAAAAGCTTATATGCTTCACTCTGATCCCAAATAAGAAATTTTAAGCTGAAGCATGTTTTACGCTTCGGATTTACGTTTGGAATGGCCCAACATGATCCCAAGCACAGCCTAGGTTGAATCTTTGCTTATTTAAGCTAATTCCAACATGATCCCAAGCACAGCCTAGGTTGAATCTTTGCTTATTTAAGCTAATCCTTTACTCAAATGTGAACTTGATTTTTACTGTCTTTAGAGTGTATAAAAATCTTTCAGAGGCTTGTGGGTTAAATGACTTTGTAGTATTCGAATATTAGTCTTAATATTTAATTACTCTTAGTTATCTTTAAATTTTTTTGATACTAATCTATGCACTATGCATTTGGTGGAAGCCATTGTCTTCGGCTTGGAAGTCTTGAATATAAAAAATGGGGCTTTGTGTGCAGCACGGGCAACGAGGCTAGTTGTAAGAGAAGGGGACCATTAGATACTGGCTCAGAAATGATTGATAGTAGGATGACATTAAATTAAGACCTACAGATCAATAAGTTAAAAGCAATAAAATAAATAAATAATTAATTAATTGATCTTTTGTTTTTAAACTACTAAGTCACTTGTAACTCAAATCAGTATAATTTAGTTTCTGAACTTTTGACTAGCCCATAATTTAGTCTTTGAACTTTTTATATTTAATAATTTAATTTTCATCATGTATAATTTATTTTCAAATATAGCTAAAAAAATTACTTTAACACTATTAAAAGTTGCCGCATGGCATCCAAGTCGGCTTATATGAATTTGATAAATTTTTTAAAGGGGAAAACAAAACCATCTGGCCGACATTGTCCTTTTTTTCCTTTCTCACAGACACATGCACTTGCTCTATCTTCTTCCTCTTTTTATTTTTTTCCTCGTGATGATAGATTGAATTACAAGTATGCCAATGGTTGAAGGATCAAAAAGATTCGTTTTGCCAAAAATAAAAAAGATTAGTTTTGCCAAAAAAGAATTTGCATTTTTTCCCAAATGAAGGAGAGGTTAAAAAAAAAGAAAGGAAAACAAGTAAGAAACCCAAGAACCAGAAATGAAGACAGTATATCTTCACTATAATAAGGCTTCTATTGGTCAAAGGTAAAATACCATTTTTGAGGGAAGCAATCACGTAATGGTCTAATTTTTTGTGTTTTTATTTCTTTTCTATCAGTCGGGAAAAAAAAAACTGTAGAATTGAATTTAATTTTAAAAAAAAGGAAAAATTGTACTGTTCAAAACCTATTTTATTACCACTGGGATTTGTTTTTGGGGTGGGGAGTAGGGGAAGGGAAAGATGAAAAAAAAAATAAAAAAAGAAAAGAAAGAATGCGCGCATAAGATATACAACATGCTAACGTCATGACACGTGCGATTGCATGTGCTAGAGTGTTTTTTAATTAAATTCAAAAATAAAATATTTCGTCCATGTAAATAAAACTTTGATTTCTCTGGACTCTGTCCCCCCCCATTAAAAAATTGCAAAATCAAATCAAATTTATTGCTGGCAAAAAAAAAAAAAAACAAATCGAAGTTATTAAATTAACGTGAATTGGAGCGAGACAATTTCCTTCACTTTTTACCATATATAGTTCTGAGAATTTGGATGATATATAACGAGCTCGAACATTACCTTAATTAATGGTTTAAGATATTTAAAATATTCAATTAAATGAGTAATATTCTTAACTATTCTTCCATGAAATATTATAATCTCAAATTTTCATTAAAAATATGGAGTTAGGATGGGTAAAAGAGAGAACTCACTCCACCATGTTTTCAAAGTATAAGAAATTATATATTTTCCTTCCAGAAGAGAATGCAAAATCCAATTTTTCAGAAATAAATCCGTTATTATTTGATTAAAAAAAATCCACAAGTATTTAAAAGAAATATTGTGCTCACTTTAATTGTACCCCAAATTTAGCATGAGAGAATACCTCATCTTTAGTCTGTTTTCACGAGTAGATTGCTAAAAGAGCCCAAATTACATGTTGAGAAGCATGCGAATATTTTATTTTTATTATCGCTTGTTATTTTATAAGTAAAACACGGGACATTTTATGATGTTTTCGGTCTATATAGTGGTGCTTGATAAATCCGTCATTTTATGATTTGATTCTTTTTGGAAATGGATGTGTCGAGGCTTTTTTTTTTTCAGGGTTCATTTTTTGTATGAGGGAAAATGAGAGAAGGGGACGAGAGGAAAATTTTTAATAAGTTTGATTTAAAAAATTAAAAAATTGAGGTTAAAAGCTTTTAATTAATTTCTATTATTCTTTTATGTTACTTCTTCTCTTTATTAAAATTTTAAAACCCTATTTTTCTAATTTCTTAAATATAGCTCATTAAAATTTTTCTTTTCTTTCCCTTCTTTCCATTTCCCTCTTACCAAACAGTGTTTTAATAATATTAAAAACAACAAAACAAACTAGACTAAATAAAAGAATCCTAGTTTCTTTCATCAACCTTTCCTATTAGATCAGGAGGTGGTTGATCTAGAATACAAAAGTTATCCTCTAGAGAATGATAGGGTTTAGCTAAATGGTCCGAAGTTGACAAAGACTCTCCTGGCCAATCAGATGGAACAATGGACTAAATTCTGCGACACAAAAGCCTGACTTCATCGATAATGTCCTTGAAACAGTAGCTTATCTCAATGCCTCTGCAGAAAAAGGAGAGGGTTTCATTACAATTTAAGTGCAAAAAAGCCTCTCTGTATCTTTCGACCATTACAAATTGAGACCAAATCAACCCTGCAATTGTCAGAAGAACATAAGTTAGTTTACAGCTAAAGCCCATAATTCATCATTCTCCTTTATCCTGCAACACTGCCCCACGATCACTCCTACCATTGGGTAGAACAGAGCCATCTACTTCAAGCTTAAAATTAATATATAGTCAGATATACAGTCGGTCAAATATAAAGTATAAACTAATTTACTGCCTCGGAGGTAAAAGGAAAATTAATAAAATTGAAAAGTGTAGATTCAAATATTGTTGTTAATATTAAATTTGCGGTATCTTTTATTACTCTTTAATTTGAGTAGATCATCTTTCTTAGTTCCCTCCCTCCCTTTTTATTCCATTATTGTTAAGAAAATATCAATAGAGTTGATTTAAAAAAAATTAATAAACATGTGAAATATATCTTATGTAAGACCAACATCAACACTTAAATTAAGTCCTACATTAAAAATCAGAGGAGTATTATATTATACTAATACAATTAAAATTAATCATCACATCCTGTAGTTTTAATTTGATAATAATTCAGTTTATAAATTTTAATTCAATACAATATTCTATAATTTTGACTTGGTTAAAACTCAATATCTAAAATTGAACTCAGTTGAAACTCACTTGCTGAATTTAACCAACACAATTCAGTTACTATATTTTTAACTACTTAAAATATTAGTCACTATTTTTTTTAAAAAAAATTAACTTTAGTTTGTACAATTTAAATTATTTAAATTGTTGCTCCTTGCAATTTAAAAAAAATAATATCATAAGAACTAAAATTATTTTTTGAAACATAAAATTCTTAATTAAAATCAAAACTATAAAGATGACTTGCATAAATCAAATTAAAATTGAGAGACTGAATTAATTCAAACCTCAAAACTATATGGACAAATGAATAAGGGGGTGTTTGGATAGAAACCAAACCATGGTTTCAGAAGTGCTTTTACGATCTACGAAGTAAATATATAGAAGAGTTTGTCTCGTTTTACGAAAAAGTGCTTCTGAAATCATGGTCTAGAAGTTGTCAAACACCCCTTAAGTTTTGCTAAAAACTTCTCCGGTCCTATAAACCCTTAAAGCCCAATCAAAAAAACTCATTGGGCTGAGAAAAGAGCCTGCAAATACCCAATCTCGCCCTCCTCGATCGGAAGCTTAGGACAAATCTCGGCCTGAAAATGACGAAGTCCGGAAACGATTCCACTTTTGGTGATGACAAATGGTCACGGCAGAGATCACAAACATTGTTAAAAGTTAATGTACTAAGTGTTGTCATTTTAAATATTGGAAAAGCCATGTTATCCGCATTGCAATGGATACAGATAATCTAAGGCAGATTACTACTTGGCAACCACCTACTCCTCACTGGATAAAAATTAATGTAGATGGTTCCATGTCCATTAATGGAAATCATGCTGGCTGTGGTGGTGTCTCAAGAAACCATCATGGTTTTTGAATTGCTGGGTTCAAACAAAGGCTTGGAATATGTAGTGCTCTCGAAGCTGAAGAATGGGCAGCTTTCGAAAACCTTACTTTGGCATGGGATATGGGTTTCAGGAGAATTATTCTTGAATCTCACTCTAAGAATTTAACTGATATGATATCAGCTGATTTTACTGAATCTACTTGTACCTTGGTCCTCATTCACGTAATGAAACTGATTAAGCTTAGCTGGGAAGTGCAATTGAAGCATGTGTCTAGAGACCAAAATGTGGTTGCCGATGCTTTAGCAAAAGAAGGAAGAACTACTGCTATTCTGAATAAGCGTCCGCGTCATCTTCAGATCTTGATTGATAAAGATATGTTGAGATTTAATCCCCCTCTTGTGTAATTTTTAGTTTAGGCCTTGACCTTCTTTTGTACCAAAAAAAAAAAAAAATTCTAGACGGTGGTTTTAGCTTGCCTCGTCCTATATTTTTTATCGATAGCCAAGCCTAATGAACAAAGATAAAGGCTAAATAACATCCCTGATTGAGAAGAGTGACCAAAGAGCTTATGGTAATTATATACCTACACCTCTGGTTCTATTTATGAGGCAGAGAGAGAAAATATTTTTTAGTCATATTTATAGAGTATTGAGAGAAATTTTTTATATGTATGTATAATTTAAATTTTTTGTATATATGTATAATTTTACCCCTCATTTATCATTATATCGACTTTGTTTCCATGATGTGTGATGTATATTAAATAGGGATAAAATTAAAAAGTTATTAAATTCTAAATGAAAGTTAATGAAGTTTAAGGTTTTTCTTAGTCTGTGTAAAACATGTTAAAAGTACCTTATAAATAAAACTAGAAGAGTACATCTTTACTGATGTGACATATAAAAAACATATGTTGGTAATAAAATATAAAAAGTATAATGTAATGTAGCTCGCTCAATTTTACAGAGGAGAGCCATTCGAGTCATTATAAAAATTATAAATTTCCAATAAAAAAGTGATGAATTGTAAATTATAAATTGGACAAAAAAAACTGTTAACATAATTTTTTATTCTTGAAATTTGCATCCATTCTAATTTTGATTTCTCAAATTTAAACTTATAATTTTAATTCCTAAAATTTAATCTGTTTTAAAATATTACTCTTTGAAGTTGTAATGATGTTAAAATTTGATGAAACATTGTAAATGATGTTAAATTGATGACATAGATTCACTATATGACATCTAATTGAATCTTATGTAAATAACACAACAAAAAAATAAGTCCTCAAAATCATAGAAGAAAAAACAGAACTGGACCGACCGGTTCAATCAAGAAACTAGTGAATAGGTCTAGTGTCCAGTCTGGTTTACTAGATGAACCGAGTACTGTTCAAACTGGTATTTAACTAGTTAAATCAATTAAAACCGGTGTTAAACTGGATAAATCGCCGGTTGGAGTGGGTCAGTCGGTTTAGTGATTTTGCCCCTCCTTCCGGTATAAAACAATGTCACTTTGTCGTTGGGAAAAAAATAAAGAAAAACCCAAATCTGGTCGATCTTTGATATGATTTGAAGAAAGAAATGAAAAGAAGAAAAGAAACTCCATATTTGTTTGCCTGTCCACCGATTCTATTCTCAGTCTTCTAATCGAACTTCACTGGTGCTCATGGTTGTTGTTTTCACTCTTTTTTTCTTGCTCCATCGCCGTCTCTTACTGCATGGCTGTTGCTGCTGGATCTTCATCTCAGTGTTTCTCTTCCAAGATGCAGCTCGTGTTGTTAGAAGGAAAGGAGAAAGAAAGGGAAGAAAAAACCCTGCACTGGTTGAAAGTAATGTGAAAGAAAGGGGAGAGGGGAGCTTAAGGTCGAGGGGAAATGATAAGAGAATCTGCAGAGGTCAGAGAGAGAAAAATGAAAGTCAAATAGGCATATGATATGATTTGGTAGATCAACGTGGAAGGAGGAAAGGATGGGAAAAAAGGAAAGCCTTTCACATACGTGCTTGTGCAAGAAAAAAAGAGAGAGAATGAGAAATAAAAGTACTACTATAAACTTGGTGAGAGAAAAAGTAGAACTAATAGGTGAAATTTAATGGGCTGTGAATTTATGAAAAAAAGAGAGAATAAAGAGGGGAAAAAAGAAAATAGAAAGATTAAATAGTATTTTTTTATAATTAGAATGAGAATTTTTTTTACATATTTTTATTAAATTACATTATTTTAATTATTACAGTTTAACTCGATCTGACCCGATCTAACCTATTAACCCTTAAACCAGTACATCAACCGGTTCATTGACCAGTCCGGTTTTTTGTTCCTTGCTCAAAATACAACACAGAGAATAAATATATAAAAGAGATGAGTTTTTAATATGCAGGGTAATGAAAAAATTCTTCAAACAAACAGTGAGGAGAAAAAAGAGGACTAAATAGTAGTGTTTTGATGATATATTTTTTGGCCAAACCCTGTTATTCATGTCACAAAATCGAGTTAAGTATTATTTGGTGGGTTCACATCATCACTTAATACTATTAACAATATTTCATCAAAAATTTAAAATTTAAAAGACTAAAACTAAAATAAATCACAATTTTAATTTCAGAATTAAAAAATTATTATACTGTCTCCGATCCTATCATGTTTATAAATTTCCACCCGATTCCTCTCCCGCGGTTCTGCCCGGATCGACCCGAAACAGATTCAGTTGTATCATCCTTAGACGGCGGGGAGACTCGGAATCCGATAACCTCGTCCAGAAGGAAGCAGAGCAGCCTCGAGTCTTCAACCCTGCTCGCAAATCTTTTCAAAACCCTAAATTACTCTCTTTGTCCACTCGTGTTATACGTTTCCTAACTTTCCAAGACTCCAATGGCATGAATGAAGGAGATATGGACTCGGTCCAAACCCTGTCGCTACCATCTGACCTGTCGCCCTCTGCATTTACTTTTCTCAATGCCAAATTTCACACCAAAGATAGTGTCGACGAAGCTCCGAGTTTGGTTTCGGAGCTACAAACTCAGTGCTCTGATCTGGATCGAGCTTTGGTCGAATTGAATCGGAGACTTGGAGCGGGCCTTGTTGCTTATTCTTCCTTCTCCGGCCAAATCCACGATCTCTTCAGCGATGTCAATGCAAAATTGACCGCTTTTATGTCCAGTTGCTCATCCAGTATTATAGCTGGTATTGCTTATCTGCATCCATTCGTCTTTGTATTCTTCGATTTTTTTTTTGTTGCTAGAGATTGAGATGCTCGTATTTATTTTTTTGACGATGAATGAAGATGGACCCAGTGGAGAGAAAAATTTCAGGGAGGAACTTCCGGCCTTGGCGAAGGAAGTGGCTCGCTTGGAGACTGTTCGTGTCTATGCAGGTGAGTTCTTCAACTACGCTAATGGATGAATAGTGTCGCAAGTTGTATTTTGTTTGTCATTTGAAAATTAAACGCTGTGGTGTGTTCAAATTATGCATCTTAATGTGTGTGCGTGAGGTAGATGGAAGTGTATGAAGTTGGTTGGAGAAAAACTTAAAAGAGACGCCATTGCGCCAAGTCCACGAATAAATCATAGCACGAAAACTTATGAGCTCGTTTCATTGATATTGATGTTATATATGCTGATCAATATAGCTTCATTTAGATATAGAGATGCCGATCATCAGTTCTTGATAATGTAAGAATAACCTGCATATTCTTTTGAAATAATAGATGTGTTGCTATCTTTCCGTGCGGAGCACTTTGTCCGTATAGTTTTTACATTTTCATACTCTACGTTAGCAGTATTATCTTTACTTTAGTTCATTTTCGCTCATCAATATTTTCAATCCCAAACCTCTTAGATGGGCAACCATTTTTCTGTTTTTCATGATGCCTGTAGGCAATTACGCACAATGATACCATTGATGGCAGGGTTTAAGATTAATTATAGCAATCACTTAAATACAGTTTCTGAATCAACATTCGATTGGTAAATGATTTATGGTTGTACTTTGTGTTAATGCAGTGAACCTTATGGTTCACTTTTGTCATAAGATGATAACTGTGGTCACACAAGAAAGAGGGCCTAGGCAGGGGACTGAGAGCTGGTGCTGGAGTCTAGGCTTTGTTGTGTTGTGTCTTTTTTTCATGAACATATAGACCTTTTGAAGCACTTAAAATGCTGGAAATGTATGAGTTCACACTGGAGTAAATTGGTGGAAATTGAAATTTAGTACATCCGGGCATCACCAACCTCAATAAACAGTTTGAACTTTGAAGTATTCTGAGCTGACCAACTGTGGCTCCAACAATTACAGTCTTCTCCAAGGTCAAAGGTGTGGAGAACTGGATTATGTAATTACCCTTTCATTTTGTCAAAGAAGAATAATAACAAGTTTTATGAGGTATGTGTTGGTGTTGGGAAAATAAAATATTTTATCCGCCCACTCATGAAGGTTGAAATCTATCCCTCAATAGTACAATTTGCACAACAAACTGGATCTTATTTAGAACTAGAGGTGGTAATATTTATGATACTCATGGGCATGAATGATTGCAAAGGGTGTAAGAATTGAAAAAATTTGAGTTTGGATAAACTCCATACCATCACTCGATTCTATAATTACTTTTTTCCTAACCTTTAGAAGAAGCTCACTCCTCCCGTTTTATTGGATTGGATGTGTTCTAATAAATTATTGCCATGCCTTACCTTGATATGTGCTGCATTGGTTTTTCATTTACTTTGTATTCTAGTTCATGGATGTTACTGGTTTCTTGAACTGCTCATTATGTCTTCCAGAGACGGCACTGAAACTAGACTCGTTGGTTGGTGATATTGAAGATGCTGTGTCATATACTATGAACAAAAACCTAAGGAAGCATTCTTCTTCCCAGAATTCAGATGTGAGCTCTCCTAAATAATCAGATCCAGAGATATCACAATTCATACCATCACTATATTCCTTAATATATGCTCAACTATTGCAGGAAATGCGTCTGCTTGCTATTAAAACGCTTAAAACGACAGAAGAAGTGTTAACTACAATTACAAAGACACACCCTCAGTGGAAGCATCTGGTATCAGCAGTTGATCATAGAGTAGATCGAGCTCTAGCCATTTTAAGGCCCCAGGCAATAGCTGACCATCGGGCCCTTCTTGCTTCACTTGGATGGCCTCCGCCTCTCTCTTCTTCGGCATCAGATTCAAGGAGTGTAAATGAAGTTTCAAATCCTCTATTGAGTATGCAGGCAGATCTTAAACTCAAGTACTCAGAAAATTTTCTTGCCTTATGCAGCCTACAGGAGTTGCAAAGACAAAGGAAATCTAGGCAACTTGAGGGCCATGATCTGAAAGTTGCTCAGCACCAGCCACTCTGGGCAATTGAAGAGCTTGTGAATCCCATTTCATTGGCATCCCAACAGCATTTTTCTAAATGGGTTAATAAGCCAGAATTAATATTCACTCTTGCATATAAAATCTCAAGGGATTATGTTGACTCCATGGATGAATTATTACAGCCATTAGTTGACGAAGCAAAGCTAGTAGGGTATAGTTGTAGAGAAGAATGGATCTCAGCAATGGTAACCTCCTTATCAACGTACCTGGCAAAAGAAATATTCCCCAATTATATAAACCAACTAGAGGGGGAAAGTGCTACAAGTTCTATATCATCTGCTCGGATTTCATGGTTGCATCTTATTGACCTGATGATATCTTTTGACAAAAGGATTAAGTCCCTGGTAGAGCATTCTGGGATCTTGCTGTCCTTTGAAGAGGATGGCATCTTGCAGAAAATTTCTTCTTTCTCTGTTTTTTGTGATCGACCAGACTGGCTTGATCTTTGGGCAGAAATAGAGCTCAATGATGCCCTGGATAAATTAAAATCTGTCACAGATGAAGAGAAAAACTGGAGGAAGCAAATTGAAGGAGTTGTTTTGTCATCATGTACTGATGGTTACAAGTCTCCTCTGGTTTCCAATGCTTTTCTTCAACATCTAGCATCTCTAATTGATCGCTGTAGATCATTGCCTAGTGTTACTCTGAGGTCAAGGTTTCTCAAATTAGCGGCCGTTCCTATTGTAAGAAATTTTTTTGATTGCATACTTATCCGCTGCCAGGAGGCTGAGGGATTGACTGCCTTAACTGATGATGATGCCTTAATCAAAGTTGCAATTTCCATCAATGCTGCTCATTACTTTGAGTCTGTTTTAAGGGAATGGTCTGAGGATGTCTTTTTCCTTGAAATGGGTATGGATCAGGATGATAAAGTTGAATTATCAGTTAACCCAGATAGAGATAACGAAGGACTGTCAGAGAGTCCCCAAATATCTATCTTTGACGGGGACATAAAAAAGTTGGAGGAATTTAGAAAAGAGTGGGTTGAAAAGATATCTGTAGTTATTTTGAGAGGCTTTGATGCTCGTTTGCGAGAATATGTGAAGAATAGAAGGCAATGGCAACATAGTGAAGATGGCTGGACTATATCTAAGACTCTAATTGAGGCTCTGGATTATCTACAAGGTAAAATGTCAGTAGTAGAAAAAGGTTTGAACAGTAGAGATTTTGTTGGGGCCTGGAGAAGTTTGGCAGGAGGAATAGATCGATTAATTTTTACTGGTATCCTTATAGGCAATGTCAAATTTCACAATGGCGGGTTAGAAAGATTTGGTAATGATTTGGGTGTTTTATTTGGCGTGTTTGGGGCATGGTGTTTGAGGCCAGAAGGCTTCTTTCCAAAAGCCAGTGAAGGTCTCAAGTTACTGAGGATGGAAGAGAACAAAATGCATGAATGTTTGGCTGGTGGAAAGAATTGGTTGAAGGAGAATGGGATCAGGCACTTGACTGTAACTGAGGCAGAAAAGATCGTGAAGAGCAGAGTGTTCACGAGTTGAAGCTTCTGGGAAAAGGCCCTCTGCATTTGATTTCATTTTCAGTGCATGCACGGCGCAGCAGAGTTGGATAAGGACAGTGGTGATGCATATGAAGATTTAGATGGAGACCATCAAGTGCAAGGCCAATGCTGAACTAAGTCAAATTCATGTCATAAGAAAAAAATTATTTTGGAAATTTGCAATAAACTTAATTTCCTAGAATATTCTTAGCCATTACATTATTCACATATCAAGTTAGATCGATATGTATTATTGTACAATGTTTGGATGTTAATAACAGTGTAAATGTACAATGAGAAAATCCATTTTGATTTCTCTCAGCCCTGAGGAACTTCTGGCCATAAGCATTATAATACTACTTCCAGATTCAGAATTGATCGAACCAAACCAAACTGGTCCAAGAAAAATCCAAGTTGACTCCAACTAAAGTTCAGATCTCAGCTGGGAGAAATTTTTACATGCACTGGGTGCAACACCTTATCTATGCTCTCTGACTGATAAAATTATGACAAGTGGAGTTTTTTTATAATTTTATTTTACATGTAAGCTTACGTGTAACTCCTCCCTTCTTCTATTATTTTAATTATTTTTTAGAAAAATATGCTTCTTTCTCTCTCTCGCCCGCCCACAACAGTTTTATGGAAAACTCCTCCTCCCTCTTACTACCTTCTCCTTCCATCTCTTTCGCCTTTCCCCCGGCCTCCACACCCCCCTCTCCTCCTCCTTTGCCCAGTCCTTTCCATCCCTCTCATTCTTTTACAAACACATTTTGTTGACTTTTTGTTGTGTCCTCAACATCTCCAAAGGCTGCATCGGCTTGTTGGGGGTGTGGAGGTTGAGGGAAAGACCAAAGAGAGGGGGGAGGAGCGGATAGTTAGAGGGAGGAGTTTTCGGAAAGTTGTTGCAGGAAAGATAGATTCAACATTGTTCTGGATGTTCTAACTAAACCTGTTCAAGAAAGAATCCCTAAGTCCATGCTCTTCGCGGATGATATAGTTCTTATGGCGGAATCAAAAGAAGAGATTAACACTAGTTTGGAGTTATGGAGAAGGACTTTGGAATCGAAAGGTTTCCGTTTGAGTAGGAACAAAACAGAATATATGCATTGTGATTTTGGAGGGAGGCAAGGTAATAGGGATTTGGAGGTGAGGATGGGAGAGCAAATTATTCCTCAAGTATCAAAGTTTAAATACCTAGGATCCATTATACAGGAGGATGGGGAAATTGATGGAGACATTTCTCATAGAATACAAGCTGGCTGGTTAAAGTGGAAGAAAGCTACCGGAGTTATTTGCGATAAGAAGGTACCTGAGAAACTTAAAGGAAAATTTTATCGGACTGCTATAAGACCAGCTATGATGTATGGTGGTGAATGTTGGGCAATAAAGGGAAAACAAGAGCACAAAATCGGAGTAGCAGAAATGAGGATGTTGAGATGGATGTGTGGTCATACAAGAAAAGATAGGATTCGAAATGAAAAGATCAGGACAAGAGTCGGTGTGGCACCTATCCAAGAGAAAATGGTTGAAAATCGCTTAAGATGGTTTGGACATGTGCAGAGAAGGCCTTTGGAGGCCCCGGTGAGGAGGGTGGATCAAACAAGATGGAGTCCCATAAAAGAGGCAGGGGAAGACCGAGAAGAACGCTGAATGAGGTCATTGAACGAGACCTCCTAATCAACAACATATCTAAGGATTGGGTTGTTGACAGAGCACGATGGCGTCATGTGATTCATGTAGCCGACCCCACCTAGTGGGATAAGGCTTGTTGTTTGTTTTGTTTGTTTGTTTGTTGCAGGAAAGATAGAGTAAAAGAACATTTTTTTTTTTAAAAAAATACTACTTCCACTCCTAATTATAAGGATTAGTTGACTAATTTAAGGAGATCAAGAAAATAAGTTAAATTAGTTATTAGTAATAAATAGATATTGTCTCTTTTAAAATACCTTTACTAATCAAATGTATTGGTTAGAACTAACATTATTAGAAAGACTATCTTGAAAAAAAAATTTAAATATGAAAGACAAAGTAGATTATGGTCTTATATTTAAGACTAAAATAAAAATTAAACGAGATCTTATATCAAACATCGGAGGTAGTAATTAAAATAGTGGGGAGAGGGAGGAGTTACACGTACGATTACAAATACTCTACCTGTCATAATTTTATTAATCAGAGCGTAAACGAGGTGGTGCACCCAGCGTAGGCAATTTCTCGCCTCAGGTCTGCCCAATGTTTATGCATTTTCAATCACTGTGGCATTCTAGATCCATAATTTAAAAGCCCGATGAGCTCAGAATGAATATATAAACAGTAAGAAAGGGAGATAAACATGGGAGTGGAAAAGAATGGTATCAAACCCGTACAAAATTTTAAATAACTTGCCATAATTTTTTTCATTATGGTTTATTAAAACATGCAACGTGTTCTTTCTTTCTTGAAAAAAATACTTATTGCAACATGATTTAAACTGATCCTCGCTGAATTAAATCAATTAGAAACCGAATCAAACCAATAGTACGCAGCTAAACCGACAAGGTCTCAGCTTTTAATGAACCTGCAAATTTGGTTCAGTTAAGTTTTTTTTTTTTTACCGGAAAATTAAACGAAGCCGTACCTTTAAACATCCTCAACAAGATTCATTGTCTGCTTTTGTCTCCTCCTGATGCTATGCTGACTGCCCATTATTATGTCATGAAACAAAATGCAGGTAGCTATTAAATCCGAGACACATTTCTGTCGGTCACATGTTGATTGGAAAAACTGACCGTTGGATAAGTTGGACTTGATTGATTATAAAGCCTAAGTGCGCTGTGGGCACCGACTTCTCTGAAATAATGGGACGTGGCCCTAATATTTTTCTGCAACCATCCATTTACAACAATCCTCACCAGTCACCTCTAAGGCCTAAAAAGGAAAAAAAGAAATATTAAAATATTCACTTTGTGGAAGAATTTGATTCCACTCTTGTATAAATTCATATAGATTGATATTAGATTGAGTAGTGAATTCCATAAATGGTCAGATTTGTCAATTGTCGTCCAACAATGATTAAGCAATAATCCACTTGAAGGAAGCTAGCCTTCTTCTCCAGGTCCTGCTTCTGTGGTCACACGCCACTCCACTATGTTACTGCATGAAAGTTGCTTTGTGTGATCACAATTTGTTTAATGTTTACCGAGAGGTCACTTCCCAAATCATCCATGTGAGAGAGTTATATTATAAGGAGGCACAGGGAAACCAGTTGCTTAGAGGTGTTTACGAGACCTAGCTTAGCTTCCCCTCTCGTGCCCCACACGCTATGATCCATAAGTACTGCTTGATGGTAAGTCTGGATTATTGGAGGAGCAATAGCATAGACTGTCGTGCGTTGAATATATATTCATAACTGCCGACCTAGGCAGCCTAGGCAATGGAAATTTAGGATGCATAGGACGACAAGAGTGAAGGTATTGGAGAGTGAAAGAAACACGGGATATATATCAGCCTAACACACAACTCTCTGTTGGTATTATGGAAATATTAGAGTTTCCTCGGGCTCAATGGAAGATAATATATCCGAAGTTGAAAATAGAAATAGTCGTGTGTTTAAGTATATATAGCAGAAGACATAACAAAGCTTCTTATACATGCAGCCGTAGGAAATAGTTTATGACCATTTGTTCAGAACATCAAACACTTGCGTGTGCTAACTGGACTGCTCAATGTGGTCATGATATTGATGGATCCGCCAATGGAACGCATTGACTATATGCGGTGAGACGTGGGTGCTTAAAATGAGGAAGTCGGTTTCGTAATTTGACCTTTACGATCCTTTATTTCTCTGGGTTTTGCCATTCTAACTAAAAGAGTGAAAGAAAATGAGGAGTTACAGAAGAAATTAAGGTACAGGAGAACAAAAACGAAGGACCATGAAAGCTGCCGACTTCCGAAACAGTGTTAATAACAAGAAGCTAGGTTCATATTGTCATGTTCACGCATGTGCCTTCTTGCACGTACGAGGACGCACTGTTTGACTCCACGAATTCAATTAAAGAATAGATACACACACATATGTCCACACAGGAATTGAAGTGAAGTGTATGATGGGTTTAATTAGAGTAATATATTTTTTTTTCCCAGGCAAATCTATATGTATATATGTCATTTCCCGATGAGTGTGGGACATTTAGGGCGTAAATTAAGCACTGAATTATCACCGAAAGCAGGACGAGAGGCTTCTGGGGAGTGTCTGAAAATCAAAGGACAGTGAGGGTTTGGTTTGCTTGGATTTTGGTTGAGGATGTCCACATTGTACGTTGTGGTTCCTCCAATCAGCAAAGGACACGTGTGATCTATAGTCATTGTGTGATTGTGGCTTTCCAAACAAAAATCTGGTTTGCTCCTATATTGCAAGTTTGCAACCGCAAAGTTAGGGCACGATGATTCATAATAGGGTCTGGTAAATAACGCCAAACCCTCCAATTATTGGACTTGTCTCTCTACCCTTTTGCCTCCCTTCACACCTTTACAACATTAACCTCCTCTTATTGCCCTTGGAAAATGGTCTGGATTGGATTGAATTTGATGTTTAATTCAGATTTGACCGTTTTTAAAAGTACAGAATAATTATGTAATTGAAAATTTTGATCTCATAATTTGTTTTTTGATTTGCTTTCAGCGGAGGCTCAATTGGAAGAAGCTTCAAGGTCTTTATGTATATACTCCACCCGTTTGTATGTATAAGATGCAAATAACTCAATATGATTATGAAGATAAAAAAATTGATTAAAAGCAATAAATATGTAGGTATTAAAAGATACCCTTATTTATAGAGAGACATATAAATAGAGGTGGCAGAAAGAGTGCTTAATTAAATGCAATGATATCCTCCTCTTGTCCTCTTCATAGGACAAATAAAGAAGACTTTTTTTGTCCTATTTATAGGGTATTGAGAGAAATTTTTTGTATGGATATATAATTTTACCTTTTATTTATTATTGTGTTGGTTTTATTTACATGAGGTAAATGTATATTAAATAGGGATAAATTTAGAAAGTTGTTGAATTTTAAATGAGAATTAATGAAGTTTAAAATTTTTTTTGTCTGTGTAAAACATGTTAGAAGCTACTTATAAATAGGACTAGAGGAGTAACATGTACGTAATCAATAAGGGCAAAACTAAAAATTTTGGCTAAAATTTCAGACTTTTTCTAAGTGTATCTTATATAGAATTATCCTTACCCCAGAAATTATATCTTTTATAGGATCGGAGTGATTATATATAGATTTAAAAACCTACATAAACTCCTATGTATATTCACTAATATTGAATATAAAACTTTTGTAGAGCTATATATACAAAATTTTAATAGAAACAAATTGATTACTTAAAATAAAAAATAAATAAGCACAAATCACGTCAGTGAAGAATAAAATAACAATATATATTGCTACTTTACTTTCTATTATAAGATTGTAAAAGATTCTTCCGTTAATTTAATTCTTGGATGTTAATCTTTAGTCATTTCATCTTGATGTGAAGGGCTTGTTATATGATGCTTTGATTTCTGAAAAATTCTGAAAGAAAAACCATATTAGAGGTACTTATACTTTTTTTCAATTTTCAATTTGATAGTTATGTGTTTTTTGTTCTTAACTAAATCTTTAATTTTGCTCTATTAACATCATTAATCCTTATGTAGAGACTAAAAATATCAATAGAACAAAGTTATAAGAGCTAATGTTGATAAAAAGATAAAATTAAATGTTTAATTAAAGGGAAAAAACACATAGGTACTAAATTAAAAATTGAGAGAAAGTATATGTACATCCAATAATGGGGGTGTTTGGATAGAAACCAAACCAAAAATTGAAAAATTCTGAAAGAAAAACCATATTAGAGGTACTTATACTTTTTTTCAATTTTCAATTTGATAGCTATGTGTTTTTTGTTCTTAACTAAATCTTTAATTTTGCTCTATTAACATCATTAATCCTTATGTAGAGACTAAAAATATCAATAGAACAAAGTTATAAGAGCTAATGTTGCTAAAAAGATAAAATTAAATGTTTAATTAAAGGAAAAAAACACATAGGTACTAAATTAAAAATTGAGAGAAAGTATATGTACATCCAATAAATTGGAAGTGTTTGGATAGAAACCAAACCATGATTTCAGAAGTGCTTTTACGGATTACGAAGTAAATATGTGGAGGAGATTATCTCGTTTTGTGGAAAAGTGATTCTGAAACTTTGGTTTTGGTTTTGCCAAACACCCCCTTCCCAATTCTGAAACCTGAATAGAGAGAGAAACATCTTATACGGCTCCAGTAACAAAAATCCCTCCTTATTCAAGAGTTTTTTTGGGGATTCTCGCCTTAAAATTTTTTACTAATAAAGTTGCAATCTTAAATTGCATGTAAATAGTAAATACTTACCCACCACACTCACATCACGTGCAGTGTAACCAGATGGCGCATTAATATAATATAGACTTAACGGATGAGTCAATGACCTCACTTCAATAAGTTTCCCTTTAATTTGCTTCTTAATTATGCAAATCAATTGGTAAATTATACAAACTTATGAATAAGCATTTTTGTCTACATTTACCAATAATTTTTTGTCATACGTACGTACATGATCCAGGAGCTCTTTTTAATTTGATTGTTTTATCATATGTATGTACTCACTCTTGTGAATTGATGAGCTCAGGAATAGCATGTTATACGATGAAGAATCTGAAATCTGAAACATACATAAAAGAATCACAAACAATACCACGTAGCTACCAGTGCTGAATCATGCTTTTTGTTTGTCGGTTAATTCATTCGTCCAACATGATGGGCCAGAGACTGGGTAGCCGAATGAACACAAATTAAAAGCGACGCATGAGAAGACTGAAATTGGTCTAATGAAATACTACTTCAGGTTTTTAATATAAAAACCAATTAAGTAATTTGAGTAAATTAAAAAAATTTATTAAGTTAGTTATTTATAATAAATAGGTGTTATCTTTCATAAAATACTCTCGCTAATCAAGTGTATTAGTTTTAAAATTTGATAAAATATTTAATAGGTGCAATCAAGGACTATCTTAAAAAAAAAAAATATGAGAAACACGGTATATTAAAATATTATAATTAGTACCAAACTAAAATCAAACTAGTTTTTTAATATTAAGGGTCAAAAGTAGTAGTATATATAGGACCTGATTCCATGAAGTGAGAAGTCCACCAAAAAAAAGTGCAGAAACCTGAAAGATGACGGTAGTTGTTGAAGTTTTTCAGTACAGTTAATGATGTCTTTTGTTATTGTTGGTTGATCTGTTCCTAGCTACATTCAATTACATTTTTCTTTTCCTATTCTTACCAACCCTAGAATTCAGATATATATTGCGTGAAAACAAACCGGCTAGTGATTATAAAATTTGAACAGGACAGCATCAATCGACGGAGGATACATATATATATATATATATATATATAATATAGGAAGGGGGTCAAGAAATTTCTATTTTTAAGCAATCATACACACCTTCAATCATTGCTAAAGAGGGTTCCGTTTGGATAAAATGAAAAGGAGCATTCTGATGACATTAACATCTTCAATATTAGGGTTTAATTTAGGGTTTTTTTAATAAAAAAACCCTAATAGTTTAAAACTTCCCTTCTGGGTGCATGCATCGGAAAATATGATAAGTTGATGATGGCATCAGAAACTATAAGATCCACTGTGATTAGTGGACCATGTGCTGTAGAATGCGTGACAAAAGGGCCCTGATTAGGACTATTCAAGATAATAAAAAATCTGTGTCTTACATTTCAACGTCCTGCTGCATTCAACTAGTTAATAGCTTTGAATTTCTCTTTCCTCACCTGTCTCTATTTAAGACGCTCCTTCGTCCTCGTCATGAGAGCAACTTCTCAAAGGAACAAGAAAGAGAACCAAAGTTAAAATCTTTCAGCACTGATCATCATGTCTGGCCGAAGAACTTCATCAAGACTCTCAGAGAATGAGATCAATGAGATTGTTTCCAGGTTAAAGGCAGTACTGCCACGACTGAACCGAGGAACCAACTCAAGGGTATGACTTATACATATATATTGAGATATTTTAAAATATTTATCTGTTGCCTAAACCTGACTGATTCAAGTTCACTCTTTATCTGCTAGTTCCTTTATAGTGAGAAAGTGGTATTAAATGAGGATTGTTGGTTTTGTGGATTTTGGTGCAGGCATCAGTATCGAAGATTGTGAAAGAAGCTTGCAGTCACGTCAAGAAGCTTCAGAAAGAAGTGGATGAACTGAGTGAGAAATTATCAGGGCTGATGGATTCTGCGGATATCAGTGATATTGACGAGCAAAGCCTTCGAAATATTCTCCAACAGTAAATTAAGTTCCTATACTTCCAACCCCACCATGGCCAGCTAGCTAGCTAGTGTATTGGATTG
Organism: Neltuma alba; assembly: GCF_004799145.2. Classification (NCBI taxonomy): domain Eukaryota; kingdom Viridiplantae; phylum Streptophyta; class Magnoliopsida; order Fabales; family Fabaceae; genus Neltuma; species Neltuma alba. The sequence goes on from NW_021633680.1 coordinate 91,312, forward strand.
CATATGTCTTCTCAAATTATCTGATGTTCACCTCTCTAGATGAACACAAAATAGACCTACTTCGTATTTACTGGGAGAGAATCTTGTTATATATGTCTCCCATATATATGTTATTAATGTGTCATGTAAAGTCGAAGTACCTATTCCTTTCTTTGATATTATACTATATTTAGGTGATAGAATAGAATCTAGTACTCTGGGGACAGATACATGCAGCTGCAGTTATGTGATTGAAGTTTTAAGTGTGTTATTCTCAATTGGGTGGGGCCTGTACATTATATAAATTTGAAAGAAAATGGGTTGTTTTATTTATAATTTTCAGATAGTATAATTTGTTATAAATTTTATGTATGATCATAGTTAGGTACTGGTTATACTTAAACTTTGTCGTGATAACTAATTATTTTGTTCCTCCTTTATTTTGAGTTTATCCATAATGAAGGTGATACTCAATGTAGTATATTTTATTAAGTTCAACGTAAAAATATGCTAAACGAAAATGACTTATAGTTTTATATATACAGAATTAATTCAAGGGATGAAACTCAAATGTTATCCCCAAAGTTTGAAGTTTTGATCTGCTGTTTATAGGAATGAACATTCTTTCATGAGCTGACTTTCTAGGTGTCATAGATTTTTCTCAAAAAATCTTATCAATTGATATTTATGAGATTACAAGGCCTTAATGTGAGACTCATGAAGATCTTGGGCTGTGTAACTGTAACCTTCTATGCCAGCACTGTTTGATTTTCTCGGAGAGGATCTTTATTGTTGTGAAACCAAATCCCATTGATTCAATCTAAGAGGTGTTTAGAAACATCCAAAAGTATTTTTATTTTTTTAGCAAATCAAGATAAACTCCACATATTTATTTTATATGCCATAAAATTACTTTTAAAATTATAGTTTGGTTTTCATCTAAACACTCCCCTAATAAATCTGGTGGATAATATTTTTACTACACATACCATTTATCATCGATAATTTAAAAAAAAATTACGCAAGCAACATTTATTGTAAAAATGGCGATTGGAAAATAAAAAGGAAAAAAAAATGAAACAAAGGACCTTAAGTTTTCAGATTTTATCATTTTAGAGGAACAATTTTGTTTGAATAAAGGTAGGGCTATGTCTTAAGGGGTGTTTGAATGAAATCAAACCATGGTTTAAAGAATAATTTTTGAAAAATAGATTTTGGAAGAATAGGTGAAGAATAGATTTTGTGAAAAAGTGATTCTGATAAAATGAGAGTGTTTGAATAGTTGTTATTGGAAACACTTTTTATATGTGCAAATTACTAAAAAAAAGCAAAAGTTAATATAATAATTACATAAAAATAGATTTTATAATATATTTTAATTTGAAGGAATAAAATTGTTAATAATATATTTTTTACCAACATAATTAATAATATATAAGATAATATAGTTAATAAATAATTAATGTGTGTATATATATTTATAAGATATAAGATTAAATATATTTATAGAAAAATAATTAAAGAGTGTTAAAGTCATATTATCGTTGGGATCTACTATGACAGGCATAATCATATTCTCCAATTTGAGTCATACACAAAATGAATTCACTTCTTCTAAAACCATGGTTTTGAGCTCAAAACCATGATTTTAGCCTAAAACTGTGATTTGCTGATTTTTTTTCTCATGTTTGGCAAATTTTTGACCCAAACCCCAAAACCATAGTTTTAGGTATTTGCCAAACAGGCCCTCCATGTAAAGGTTTTGGTGGAAGGCCATGGGCAACAAGTCCTCCCATATAACAGGCCTTTTTGACCAATGTTGGGACTGGACCATACAGATCTGGGCTAACATTTTGGGCCTGACCGCTTGACGGAAATGTTCCTTTCTTTTTTTAATTTAAATGGCCTTGGTATTATCATCTGGTTTGGAGGGAAGCTCACAAGGCTGATCAAATCACTTTGGGTACGAGTGGAGAACGGGAAAAACATAAGTGATATGAGATTTAAACACTTTTGTTAGATTGAGGCATTTGAGGAAAACAGCAAGTCAGCTTCAGCTGCGAACATTGCAAATCCATTTTGATATACTCCTCCGGTCCTAAATATAAAACCCTTATACACACTAGTATAGATATTTTATATTTAGGATGGGAAGAGAATTACTAATAAGATGGCAAGAAAATAAAAGCAACTCATGCAACTCTTATTGGAGGAGGTAAAAAGCAATTCCCTTTTCAGGCTACTCAGAAAGGAATGTAAGTAAGTTTTGTTGAAGCTCATTAGACCAAATTTAAATACAATTAAATTCAGATAAGCGCAGTGTTGGGACTAATAGATTCATTGACGTGTATTCCAAGCCTGCTGCTGATTTCTTCAGCTACGCGAGAATCAAACATCAATTAACACACACACGCACACAAGATAAAATCATAATATTGACTCGCAAGTCCCACACAATTGTGTGCTGTATGGAGGAAGGCGTCAAATTAAAAGCAAAAGCAAAATTTATAAACTCACTTCCAATTGGAAATTTCACAAAGTACATAGATTACAGGTAATGGGGTCAGGGTGGGAATTAAAAGTACAAACTAAGAGTAGTACTTTTGAAATGAACTTGGAAATAAGAGTGCAAATAGGTCATGCCTCTAGTAGGTGGCTTGACACTCTAGCCTGGCTAAGGCATGTTTAGCGAATAGATCAGGTTCAAGTTCTTTTTTGAGTTGGTCCAATTTTTATGAGTCATGACCTATTAGGTTAATTTGACTTTTATTTTGAGATACACAATTACATTACTACCCTTAGGTTTTTTTCATTTGACTTCATCCCCTCATTCACGCTCACATACATGGAGCTGACAAATAATTAGAGAGCATGTTGTTTCTTTACGTCATTGTGTATGATGCCAGATTATTCGATGGATGGTACTATAGGAGTCCACTGATTAGCCGTCGACTTGTAGAGAACGCACGGAAGAGCAGCAGGTCGTGATAGATTTAAGAAAGCCCATATAAGGTCAGTGCACTTTTGCTCATCCTTGAATTACTGGATTGGATTGACCATATTTGTAGATAATCACCACTGTCAATTTCCTGGTTGAGTATTTTTGTGTTTATATTTGGCATCCCAACCATCGAATTCGAATGGGAACATGTGAGCTTTCTTTAGCCAGCCATCTATATAACTACTCGTCAGCTGTTCTGGTTAATCATAAAACCTGTCCAACCATTGAAACTTGAACCTGAACCATTCCCTTGATACGGCTAACGTCTAAAACATCAGTGAATCTTGGATTAACAATGAACTGCTTTTATCACACGTTTAATTGGCTATTCCCTCGTCGGCTATTCTAAATATATAACTACCAAGAATATCAAAACCCACAATAAAGTGATAAACAGTAATCTCCATTGCAAACTAGCGAAATCAATTAATTAATCCCAATGGCCTACACGTACCCTTCTAGTTGCAACTGGCGATCCCCTAACAATGGGCATAAACCATATCATGATATTCCACAAACAAGTAAACCATCGATTTAAATCAGAAGCTACAACTTATTAGTGGGGTGCTGACGCCATTAGACAAATCAGTGACCTCGAGTCTAGGAATTTTGAGCAAAACTTGTAGATTTGGGATAGATAACGTTCCTTTTACCGAAAAAAATTGTTCAATAACATAACTTGGGCAAAGCTTTCTTCAAACCAGAAACAAGGAGGATTGTAAAATATGACACTGAATCATGCAATAAACTAAAAACACTAACGACACAGAACTGACACAAGATCTAAGAGTGCTAGCAAAAGGATAGATCCATAATTTACTCCTCATCCTCCTCATCTCCATCTCCGCCAGCAGCCTTCTTGGCAGCAGCCCTTTGGTTCCTTCTCTTCACTCTTCCAGGACGTCCGCCTCCAAATGGACTTGTAAGTGAAAAGTCAATGTGCTTCTGGGAATCAACTCGCACCATGAATGATGGGATGTTCACAACCTGCCTCCCAACCCTGACAAGCCAAATAGACATAGAAATTAATTTCCAAAGGCAGCCAAAAAAAAAAAACAAAAGAAAAAAAAGAAAAAAAGAAAACAGATTGCAACAATAGATGTGCATTCATCAGAGTCACTATAAACTAAGATTAACTGCGCAAAGGGAAATTTTATTCATACGAAAACTGAGTCATGGATACAGAAGCAAAAAGATTAGAAATTAGAACTTAGAAGCAAATGACTTCGTTAGCATCCATTAATAAAAAAGGAAGCATTTTACCAAATAGGAAAAGTAGCAATTCTCTAAGTATGCCAACATCTAACCCTTCTTGAACAAAGTCCATAATTCAAAATTTGAGGGCACAATGTATCACCGAAAAAAGAAAAAAATTTGAGGGCACAGTAACTTATAGACAAATTGACTTTAATCTTTACTTATCCATCAAAGACTCAAGCACCACAAGCTGGACCAATCGTAAGTAAACTCTGGCACTCCCGTGCATAACCTTAAAACCCTAACACATCTTAAAGCTTCCCAAGTAATAAACACAAAACTCCTAATATCATACAAGAAACAAAAAAAGATTTTTCAAATTAGTTGGCAGAAATAGGAGACCACTAAACCACAAGTCTCACAAGCAGGGCAGCTATTTTGCGGCAGGGAAGAATATCTGAACTCCCAGCATTATGAAGGCATTGCATAGCAGATATTACAATCCCTACTATTCAAATCTTCCAACTAACCACACTAGCAAAATTGCTTGACACTAATATTTCAACTGGATTAAAAGAGATAGGGCAGATAGAAAACCTTATATGCCTCTGCCTGATGAGGACCCTAGCATGATGAATTGACTTGGCCATCCCTGATTTGAACACAAGTGTTTGAAGACGACGCTCAAGGAAGTTCTCCACGGTCAAAGCCAAGACGTAATCGAGCTTGTTCTGACTCTCATCTAAAAGCCCATAACGAAACATCCTACGCAGAAGAGCTTCACCCTCGAAGATCCGACGTGGGTTCTTCTCATCAAGGGTCAAAAGCTCCCTTGCGTTATTACGGATACGACTCAGAGCGTACTGAACCCTCCACAGCTCCCTCTTGCAGCGAAGTCCATACTCTCCCACAAGCCTCAGCTCAGCATCCAAACGCTCCTTCTCATATGGACGGCGAGGCTTCTTGAAGGTCTTCCCATCTATTAAAGAATGGGATATGTTATAAATTGATCACCAAATATTTTCGGAATGTTTACATAAGAATGACCAGATTCAAAAAAAAAATTTGGTTCAATAATGGTGAAAAAAGTTAAATACCATACTACAAAACAATTGCAAATTATCGGGAGAACATCAATCTTCAAATTAACCAGAAGCAAGCATTGTTCAAGGAACAAATCAGTGAACATTGTTAAAGTTCACAGCAACACGCATGGAAAAAAAGCGATCATTCTAAGAGAGACTTACAGTTGCGGTAGAATGAAACGTGAACCATGGCTCTTGTTCGTCGGAGCCGTCAGGTCACGTTCTCAGGCTTCTTTCCTGTGGCGCCCTAAGTATCCAATCCAACCAAGACGGAAGAAGTGCGCACCTGCATCCTTTTAAGGCACCCGAATGCCAAAACCCTAATTCCCAGCAGAGGAATTTTAGGCTTATGGCCCACTATGGGATAGAAGCCCATTTATCAACATTCTTTGGGTAGCCCATACTATAAATACCCTTTGGCCCATGCAGCTTTTAAACGTTTATACCCATTTACCTGTACTAATTTTTTTTTTTTGCCAGACGTTAACTCAGAGTAATTTCTCTCTCGTTTTTTGCCGAGAAACACCTCGTTTTACAAAAATTCGTCACTTTTATAGTTATAACTATAATTAAATACATTTTTTCCTATATCACTCAGTTCAACATTTTAATTTAAGAACTTGAAAATATTTTTTGGTTTTATAAAAGATATATAAAATAATATTTTATCTCGTGATCAATATATTATATAAAAAAATCACTTTGTCAATTTAGATCTAATTTTTTTCCAGTCAAATTAGAACAAGTAAATTTTGAATTATAAACCAAATTAAAAAGTGCTGATTATCGGGTTAATAATGAATAAAAAGTGTATAGTTTCTAAGTTATAGAAAGCTTGCCAAGTTCGGCCCCTGCCCCCAAGATTAGGTTTGCATCAGTATCACTTCCTTCAATGCAAACATTGTTTTTAATTGTGGTTAACGACAAAAAGGTATGATTTTTTTTACTAAAACCAGCAAAAGCATTGTTGAGCGCGTGTGTTACTGTTAAGCCTTTTGGATAATCAGCTAACGAAACAACCAAAAAATATAGCGGTATGTTATTTAGGGGTGTTCAATTTGTCCCGTCCCGGTCATTCTGTCCCGGTCCCGGTGAGTTCGGGACGAGACGGGACGGGACGGGACGGGACGCGGGACGGGGTCGTCCCGTCCCGGGATTTTTTTTTCTTTTAAAAATTATTTATTAATAATTATTATTAGATTATTCAATTTACTTATTAATAATAACTCTTATTTTTATGGTGATTTGTAGCTCTTAAGTTGTAGTATTATCTTAACAAAATCTCCTTCCTCAATAAAATAATTCATAAAGTCATTATATAGTGTTTTTTTTACGATATTTTTTTTACGGTATTATTTTTACACTTTTTTTATGCTATATAATTAAGCTTTCTACATAATATTTTTTTTATAATGTTTTTATCTTTAAAAGCTCAATAAAAAATAAGTATTATAATATAAAAAAATTCATATAAAAAATTATGTTATCTTTTTTTTTAAAAAAAAAGGGGGAAGTGGGACGGGACCGGGACGGGTTTGTCCCCACCCCTAATGTTATTGGCCGACCAAGACACAAGTCACCACACAAACACACGGAAATAAATTAAATATGGAGCCTTCTTAAGAATTTCTTGCGAGGGTGGATGGCTTGTAGAACCTGTGGATATTTAGCCTGAACTAACTTAACCTATTTAAAAATATAAATAGACTAAGGTTAAGCCGACCTAAATCTATTATAAATTTATAATTATTATAATATAAAAATTTAGTTGATACTATTATTTCCAATATTCTCTTTTAATTTATTTTTTTATACGTAGTTAATGCTTATTAAATTTTGAAATATATTTTGGAAGTGAAGATGAGAATACAATTTAAAATAGTAATGTCAATAAATTTTAAAAACATAGATAAAATAGTAAAAAAATTAATTAAAAAAATTTATACTAGAAGGATAGCTAAAAAAAGGGGGAAGAATTGATAAATTAATTCATTTGTGTGTTATGTTAATCAAATTATGATATCCCTAGATTCTTTGTAAAGTTAATAATTTTTTCCTATTTATTTGTCTTAATTTTAGTTTTCATTCTATACTTATACGTAGTTCTATTCTAAATTTTAATGTATAATTATAACTTATTTTCAATAATATTAACTATAATTAAGATTTAAAATAGTACTTATGATATTAAAAATTAAATAAAAGATAAGATTAAAAAATAATTATTATGTATTATGTATTTTTTATTTTTTTACTAGTCTATATATTTTTTATTATGCATTTTAAAATTTTTAATATTACAGGTCTTGTTAATAAGTTTAAGCCAGGCCAAACTTTTGATTGGCAAAATTTTGATCGGCAAAACCTAGACTGAAAAAATGCATGAAAACTCACATGTTAGGCCTGTGAAAAACAAACCCTAATTTAACCTGATCCTGTTTCCACCCCTGCGTGCGAGCTGATGTAAAAGAATCAACGGGATTCAACACCCCCCCTCCTCAACAGTAATATGATACTCGTATTTTCAAAAATGAAATCTTTTTCCTTGTCATTTGGCACCAAAATAGGAGGATGACATCATCAAATTCAAATGAAAACGAGCAAACTGCTTACTAATTATTATTAAATTCTCACTCTTTAAGGGAAAAGATTGGATTCCCACCTGTCCATGCGTTAACTTTTGCGTCAATGGTGAGTGGAGTGAATACGTGAATTGGCAGCGGGACTGTGGAGTCTGGGTTTTCTCTTGGTTTCGTGTTCGTGTCCTATTTCGTTCTCTTTCATTCGGCATTCTCAATTATTCACTCACCGTTCAATTCCCTTTTGCTGCATTCCCATTTTACCCTAAATTTGTTTCACCATTCCTAATATTTCGTCCCTAAATCTTGACCCCTCCCTCTGCACGAGTCTCCGTAGTCATCGTCCTTTTCTTCTTCTTCTACCTTCTTCCATTCCCAACCCCACTCCCCTCCGTGGGCTCTCCTGAAGGATAAGTCTTCTGGGATTTTACCAGAAATGGCGTCGAGTATAGGCATTATGGACAGTGCCTATTTTGTCGGTAGGAATGAGATTTTGAATTGGATCAACAATAGACTTCAGCTGAATCTCTCTCGCATTGAGGAGGTAACTTTGGGTTTTGTTTTGCGTGTTATATAACTTATATTACACTCTCAGACAGGTATCTGTTTACCTTCTTCCATTTCTTGCTCGCTGGATTGAGTGAAATCTGTATCTCATTCCCTTGCTGGGTCGCTACACTAAGGCTGAAGGATTGCTTCCATTCCTTTACGTATCCAGGAAGAATATTATCTCTTGGGGCGTTTTCCTTGTACTACATGACGTCCTGGAGAAACTAGTTCTCCTGTTAAATTTATTGTCACAAACTTTCTCGAAAGACCCAATTTGGAATTGCCTAAGAAAATAGTACGGATTACAGCCTTGAAGGATGTTGCGAGAACTCTACAAAGTTGGACTCTAGTAGTCTTATTCGTAATGCATTTAAATATTGATTGGACGTGTGAAAAATTCACCGTATGATATGCTTCAGCGTGATAAATTGTTTGCTCTGTTTTAAACTTTGTAAACAGCTTTTCTACTCAAGATAATTTATCAGAGTTGGTTTTTATGTTTTCAGGACACGATTCCTATTAACATATGCCCTGTTTGCGTAGGCATTAGAGTGTAAATGATTCTCGCATCGTATACAGCCCAAGATTTAAAGAATTTTTTTTTCCTTTCAATTCCACTATTGGAGCAAATTGGCTATTGTTGTGCTTGTATAGGCCCACATATGTTTGACTTGCTGATTGTTAAATTCACAATGAATATGGAAACTCAGAATGAAGTTAACAACTGCATTGTCCAAATTGTTAATGCTGTTTTCAAATGTTGAAATTCGTTTGTCTATCATCATTTTGTTGTGCTTCAAACTCAAAATCTAGAGTCTGTCTTCTTTTTTCTCTTTCCTTTTTGTTTTTGGTTTAAGAGGCAATGAATTTATTTCATCATCAAAGATGGTCGTGCTGATAACCTGGAAATTGACTTTTAAGTGAACCCTCGAGTTACTTCAGGCGTATCAATCTTTAACTATCTCTAATGGAATCCTACTTTTGATTCTGATCCTGCTTTATTCTATTGGCTAGGCTGCATCTGGTGCTGTACAATGCCAGATGATGGACTTGACATATCCAGGGGTTGTTCCAATTCACAAGGTGGCAGCATGGCTTCAGTTATCCTTTCTATTCTGACCTTATAATGCATCTTAGTTGAAAGATTGATAACTTTTGCAATCTGGCATTTATTCCAGGTGAATTTTGATGCAAAAACAGAGTATGATATGATACAGAATTACAAAATTCTGCAGGAAACACTCAACAAGCTGAAAATTGACAAGGTAATTCCATTTGTAATTTGTACGCTAAGGAGCTATAGTTCTTCCTGGAATTATCTGTTGCGTCTCACCTTGTGTGTGTGTGTGCGCTTTTTTTTTTTTTTGGGGGGGGGAGGGTCTCTGTCTCCCATTCCAAGAACATTGTCATTCCAGCTAGTACTCTATTTAGTTTGGACTCGATTGAGATATAATAAAATGTTGAGAGAAGTACTTTACTCTCCATGAATTAAGAAATATGGAAAGTGAGAAATATTGCTTGGTAGCCGGCTTATGATAACTTTTGGTTGTGATATCTGTTCAGTGTCTTTCATTCCAGTATGACATCATGGTAATCATAATTTCTTTATTGAGGTTTCAATAGAATGATTTACCATCAATAAAGTTTTATCTTTTTTTCCATAAACTTAATTTTTTCTTTCATATCAGCTGTTAGTATGGATGCTCGAATATGCTTTTATCTGGGTATGCTGAATGGCATAATTCCATTCCAGATTCAGATCTCTCCTTTTTTTTTCCCCTTATTTATTGATACCTGTTTTTTTCTTATTTATGTTTTTATCCTGAAATATGCTTTTATTTATGTTGTTGGTTGCATGGGTTCTATGCCATCACGTGAATAATCCTCATGATTTATGGCAATATCTTAAAGACAAAATTGCATACATCAAAGACTGCTATGAAAGTACTATGGCATAATTATAACTTGTGCTTCCTTTTATTGTTCTAACATTACTACCTTCTCACAGCATATTGAAGTTAACAGGCTTGTTAAAGGACGACCTTTGGACAACTTGGAGTTCTTGCAATGGCTGAAACGCCACTGTGATTCTGTGAATGGTGGCATTGTGAATGAGTATGCTACTTGCTCTAGCATCCTTTTCATCGTTTAATACACCTTTGTATATTTAGACAAATGATACTGCGACATGCATTTAAGGTACTCATATTTTACTGTCTGTTTGTGTCAAATCTTGTCCATTCTTGCAGGAACTATAATCCTGTGGAGCGGAGGAACAAAGGTGGAAAAGACCGGACTAGGAGCTCTGTGAGGAACACAAAATCACTGCAGACAAACATCATGAATAATCCTGCTTCAAGCAATGCATTCAATTCTAATAGAACTTCTGGTTGGCTTATTAGCATCTCCCAAGTCTGACTGCAATTTTCCTATTAGCTTTACCATGTTACTAGTTTTTTTAATTCTCTCATTTTCTGGTCACTTCTATTTGGCTCATTCTTTGAGTACAGGGTCCAAACAGTTTCAGTCAAGTGAAGCAGCTTCTTCAGCAGAGATTCAGGCTTTGTCAAAGGAGGTACGAACATTAGGGCCTCTATATTTGTCATTCTATACCTAGGAAATGGCTGCATAATAGTTGATTCTCCTTTTGCGTATTGCTGCTTGGTTCCAAAACTTCACTCAACCAAAATTTATATGTTCTATATTAGCACTTCCTTTGATAGTTTGTTGCTCAAATTTTAATTGGAAAAACCCGTCTACCTTCTTACTTTATTCATTGTTTAGTTCTCTATTCTTCTGTTTCACAGGTTACTGATCTCAAACTTTCTGTGGATCTCCTGGAAAAAGAAAGGGACTTCTACTTTGCAAAATTGAGGGATATAGAAATTCTTTGCCAGACTCCAGCACTAGAGAATCTCCCTGTAAGAGTTCTCATGAAGGCTTGCATTGCTTCTATCTTTTTTCCCCTTGCATTTTCAGTGATAAGATTTATCTCTTATTTTCTTTTAGCCCGTCATATGTCATTCCCATCTTCTAGGCTTCTAGCTAATGCTTTTCTATCATCTGTATTTTTAAGTAGTTTTTTCCCACATGGTTATCATGTAGCAGATTGGATGAATTGTGGTCAGCCGTAGCCCTCAAATTCTCCAACTATTAATTCTTGTCTAAGATACCTTGTAGAGTCTGAAAATCTCAAATAACTTTTCTTTTCTGCTTGTTGCACGTTGGGTTGTCCGCCTCCCTCAAAAATCAAAATGCATGTCTGCCATGGTACTAGATTCTGTAAATTTGGACCACGTTGCATGTATAAATTTTACAAACTTTTAATTCCCAAACGCATGTTGTTGATCCAAATAATCTCAAGCTCATTATCAACGCGTTAAGTGCTTTTTACCTATACATAGTTTGCTTACAAAATAAACCAGATTCTCGGACGAGTTATAAGTGTAAGCTATTGTTCATATGTTCCATTTGCAGATGTCTGTCGCAATAAAGAAGATTTTGTATGCTGCTGATGAAAAAGAATCAGCATTAGAAGAAGCGCAGGATTATCTTAACCAAAACTTGAATATTAATGATGCTGAAGAACAAGCAGAAGCTGAAGCCGACCCGGAAACTTGATCATCTTGGAGAAATAGCTTATCCTGATGCCGTTTAACATGCCTACTGCTGTTTTCAGTGACATGATGCCGCTGATCCTTCTCGTGGTTATCGAAGGGTGCTTTTGTTACCCTTGAAGGAGCTGGATGGATAATGACAAAGCAAGCAATAACTGTTCGTTCCAGCTAAGTTGTTATCACCATCCTTTTCTTCTACTGAATAAGATTGTAAGAACTTTCTGGCAACTGCAGTTTGAGAAGTGGAAGTGGTTATAGGCTTATAGCCATAGTTGGGACTTGGGAGTATCGTTTTGTAGGTCCTCTGTAATCCCAGTGTTCTGAGTGGTTTTTTATGTCTCGAATAACATGGTTACTGTATTGTATTTTGTCAGTTATTTTAATTTATGAGATCAACGTTGGCATATTAGTAGATCTGCGAAGACTGGAATATTCCGTTCGTTTGAGCTGGGAATTATGTGGGGGATGGAGTTTTACTGTTTTCCACAATAGAATCAATTGAGATTTACACATAATAGCATGTACCTCTGATTCGTGCCCTTCTTTACCATTGGAGTTTTGGAACAAGGACAGTAAAAATATTGAAGAGAAGTGACTGAGTATTAGAATTGACATTAGTGTATGGTTGATATAAATGGTAAGAAGGTTTTTTTGTTCACTACTCAAAAACAGTCAATATCTAATTAGTAAAGAATATTCTTGATCTTACAATCTGGCCCCAAAAAAAAAAATTCTTGGTCTTACAAAAAGATAATGGCAGTAAATTAATAACAATAGTCACGGATGAGAGGGAAGATTCCCCCGCCTTTTTCAATCAAATATTAATTCATAAATGAAAAGACTTCATATTATCAAATAAAAATAAAAAAATAAATTGATAGTAATAAGAAAGATACAATAAAAATTTTATAAATATAACCTGTTTTCTACGTATTAAGGAATTCCTCTCTATTATCCGTTCCTTTTGAATTCATCAAATCAACCTGGCAAGTGGCAACAGCCCTTCGACCTTTCGCTCAATACAAAACATCAGTTGCTTATTATGCCTGGTATGTTGTAGCTCTTTGACATAAAATGTTTTTATATAAAGGGACGTAGTGGGTTTGATCGGTGAATATCCTAAGATTCTGAGGGAAATTTAGTTAAAAGTTCGTCTTCAAAAACTTTATTGTTTAAAATGATCTAAATTTAAGTGAATGTAACTATGATTTGTAAGTAGAAGTTTTTTTCTTCTTCTGTTGTATGAAATATAGTATCAGTATCAATGATGTGCAACAATCATCAATATGAAAGTTATTTACATACAGTAAAAAATATATTACACACAATAGAAGAAAAGTTATACTCATGAATCATAGATGTATTCGTTTAAATTTAAATGTTTTTAGCTAATTAAAATTTTAAACAAGCATTTTTAACCAAATTTCCCAAAAAAAAAATTACTTATTATATGCTATATGATTTATTACTTCTGCCCAAATAAATTCCGTTCCCCCCGCCCCCAGAAAAAAAGGGGGGTTAAGACGCAAACCCATATATTATCGCTCAAGAGCAATATTGCCAAATTTTTTGAGTTTAATATCATTCCAAAAATTTCAAAACGTAATAGCATTACCCTATCTTGTTGATACTTTTAAGGATAAGAGGCAACATTACTCTATGATAACCTATGATATGAAGCATTTAAAATAAGAACTAAGAATTGATATTGTAATTGAGAAAAATTATTAAAAAATTATTTAACACGAGTAATTGCTCGTTACATGAGATTAGACAAACTCATGGAGGTGAGATTGGAGAATATCATATTTCTCAATCTCAATTTTAAATTTTACCTCTCATTTTTAATATTTCGTACTAAACAGGACTTATATTAACACTTCTAGAGTAACATTGAAATCAATATTATTTTTTATTGAAAATTTTTAGAACAAATTTATATCATAATTAAAAACAGCTAATTTAATAACCTTTCGTCAACTGTGATTAGACCTCCCATTTGATTTCAAAAAACCTTTCAAAATAATATAATTTCTTAGTAAAAATTTTCAAAACAAATTTACATTTGAAAAAAAGAAGAAGAAGAAGCTAATTTAATGACCCTCGTTCACTGTGACTAGTCCTGATGTTTGACCTTTTTAAAAGCAGCAAGGGATGGGAGCATGATTGCAGCCAGCTAAGAACCACGAGTTCAACACAGCTGTTCTTCCTCAAATGAAACAAGGAAAAATTACAATGAACTCCTAAAAAAAAATTACTAAAAAATTTTAATAACAATTTCAACAGTTTGTAATGAAAAGTTTCAAAATAAAAAATAATAACTTCTGAAACTTGTTCTATAATTAATTTTTAAAACCTTAGTGTAATCCAAAAATTTAATTTTGAATAGAACTCAATAACATGCGATTCATATAGCCGGCCCCATCTAGTAAGGTAAGGCTTTATTGTTGTTGTATTGTAATTCTCCCATGAAACAAAGGCAGAGCTACGTGGAAGCACGAAAAAGGCTTCAGAGATAAGAAGAGTAAGCAATCAAAGACACGTCGACTGTATCCAGAAATCAAAAAATTTAGACGTTCCCGAGACCAATCCACACAATTGACCAGAAATCCATTCTGGAAAGCACGGAATCAATGCACGGATTTCCAACAAAAGCATCTGGAAGCACAAAATCATGGTATACAGAAGCAAACAAAACCATTTAAGAAATTTGTTAACAAACTCAAGAATCAATGCTGATCTCATGAATTAAAGCATAACAACTCAAAATCAACGATATTCGCCAGATCCACAAAAATTTCATCATCTTCTTCGGTAAAATTCCATACATGAAGTCATTGTCGCCAACCGCTGGACACCAGTAAGTTTACAAGCCTCCTTTAACTATTTCACATTGCAAGATTGGATCCCTCAAACGAGCACCTCTTGAGCAGAAAGAACCCTTTCATCCAGGCTTAGCTTCAGCTTGAGGTCCTGAACTGTGCTTTTGGTGAATCAATATGCTTGAATCGCTAAAATGGGGGAAGAGGGGGAGAGAGATAGAGAAAGAGGGGGGAGGGGGATGCGAGCCAACTATGAATAATATCAACACAGCTGCTTTTGTACCTCCATTATCTATGTACCTTGGTGTCACGACCATGGAAGTTCAAACGCATGACCAAGCCTGGGATAATTACATACTATCGAATACCATACAAGACAAGCGAGGACACGGGGAAAAATCAACTATCTCCAACGACAAGAAGAAAACAAAGTAAAAGAACCGAGCGAACATGTCCATGAAACCCATCCTATCATCCAAGACATGCTACAATACTGCATTTTACATGATTGAAGAAACAATACTCAGTATCCATAACTGTGATCATCATACGCTGTATAGCCATCATTCCTCCTCCTTGATTTATCAGCCTACATAACAGGGGCATGGCCGGGCATTAATGTCATGAAGAATTAATAACAAAGTACATATATCTGCAATATTAAAGCATTACAAATTGGAAATACCCTGTTGATCATATTTTCAAATGCTTCTGTTCCATGCTCTTGAATGTACCTCTCTGCAGCAGTTAGAATGTCATCTGGCTTACTGAAGAAGTCCTTTTTTCTTGGCACGTACCAGATATTTACTATAGTCTGAGGATTGACAAACAAGGGTCTCACATAATGCTCGTAAACATAGGCAGCACCATTAAAGTAGGGGAGGACCAACCAGCAGGTTAATATCAGCTTTGCGTATGACCAGATAGGTATCCTGCAATAAAAGGTTGAGAATTTTTATTGTAGTCTAGTATCATTTCCTCTAAATATCTTATGCCAGTAATCATCCAAAGCGATCAAAGTTGGTCTATGACCTACATTATATACTTGGGTAATTATATGGAAAGATTTACCTCTGAAAAGGATGAGCTTTCTCATTCCCAGATGTATTTATCGATTCTCACATTATGATTTAGGAAATTAGAGAGAGAATCTTAGGATAAACCTGATTATAAAAAAGATCCCTCCTGGTAGGATTACCCTCTAATATTCTCACATTGATGCAGATCCATCAAGCCTTCCATGATGGTAATACCTCCATCTTTCCAATCTTTTATTCTCAAAACCTTCATGTTTGTATACTTATGACAGCACTATTGAAAACTAAAATCACAATGGAAAAGAAAGGATGCCTTGTCTGCAAGCCAATCGTTAGACAACTAAAATAAAATTTGTACTGGGTTCATTAGTTTCCATAAAATACATCAATACGATGTACGCATCCAAATGGATACAAAATATGTGCAAGTTTTAGGGGCTAATCCAAAAAGATTTAACAGAAAACAGCATGTGACTACTGCACTTCACCCATGACTGGAAAAATATTTCTAATAGACAATGGAAAATGGTTCAAAGATTAACTACGTTGCCGGCAACCCTCAAAAGATTATGCTGGGGATAAAATCAAGAGTATCTCCAGTTTAACAAGCAGAACATACAAAAGATAAAAAAAAATGATTCATAGCAATGGGTAAGATACTTGATTACCATTCAAGAACTTTATAAAAAGTAAGCTCAAATAGGGTGATCATGGAATAGAGAATCCAGTAAGTGAGCCATTGCTGGTCATCCACAGGAGACTTGCTCTCAATTGCCTTAATTGAGGCATATCTGTGATTGAGCAAAAGAATCCCACAAGACATAATATTAAATTCAGTTTCCAAGTGCCGCAGGCTAGTTAAAATAACGTCTTCTGAAGAAGGAAAAAAAAAGAAGTAAACATTGCACTTACAGAGGATAGACGAGACTGATCAAGGGGCTGGACAAGAAATCCGAAAGATATGTTACTAGTCAGTATGAAATAACAATGGCATTGAATAAAAACAAAAAAAGAAAATCCAAATGGCTGCAGGCAAAATCAGCTAAACTTGTAAAGCCACTAACTCGTAGAAAGAGAAAAGACATTACCCAGCAAGAACATCGAAGTTGCTGAGAAGCACCCTAAGGAAATTTCTGGCTCCAGACCCCATTTCCACACCGTGATTTCTCAAGGGGGATCTGTAGCTTGTGGGTTTCGATCAGACCGAAGAGAACAGAGAGAGAGAGAGAGAAAAAGGTGCTCTGTGTACCTTACCTGGGAGAAAACCAGCGTGGCCTGTGGGTGTTAGAGTTAGAGTGTCAGTGCATCCGAGTGTAGGCTCCAATTTCCAATCATACTGTGCATTGCTAGAGTTCGGGTTCAGATTATATGCTTTTGAGTCTTAGGCGTTGATTCCTTGATCCCAGCGCAGGACCACTTTGGGCCTCAAGCACAGAATCTTTTACACCAACCTTATTTTTGAACCTCGTTCCTTTCCGGAATTTGCGAGCTGCCGGTGTTGGGTCTCTTTTACAGTTTTACTTTGATTTTTCTTCCGATTGATTTTTTAGAAGACACAAAAGTTTTTATAGAATTGATGGTACTCTTCTTTTTTTTTTTTCAAGAAATTAAAATTAAAATTTATTTCAATAAATTTAGAAATAAAGCACTATTTATACTTCTTAAAATCATCGCTTATATATATGTGTGTACGTATTTTCTATGATCTATCACTTCTATTTCTTACAATATAATATAATAGTTTTTGAAATTATATCATCACCCAACACAAGCACTGTAGTTTTATTCCGATCCCATGCCCATTAAATTATTGTTCTCAGTTTCGGGGTATGTCCTAATTGATGTGGAATATAAAAATTCTAAATATAAAATTTATTTTGTAGTGCAATTTGTATTAGAAAATGTTTCTTTTATTTAAATATATAATTGCTAGGGAGTAAAGATAAAGATAGGACGTAGCCTTTACTATGACGGACTTGGTGGGAGTTGGGACGCGTCTCCATTACAAAGGCTCTATCAGATTTACACAATTATGATTTAACCCCATCATTTGATTAAAGCATTTTTTTTAATCATATGTAATTACTTCTATAACTTTAGAAGATTCGAATTGCCCGTAACAAGGTTCTTCACTTATGCCTCCTTTTTTAAGAAATAATTCCGCCTCAAGCAGCCACTAGGGACAGGACCAAAAGCTCGAGTCGAAAGTTAATTCCATCATTAAAGAAATGAGTGAGTGACACAGATCTAGAGACACATCTAATTAACAGTCTATGTACGAATGTGGTTGCTGATTTGGAAATGAACTAACTCTACAGGTGCAGCCAACACCCAGTGAAAATAAAACTCTGCACGTTCAACTTCTCTTAGCTTGATGTTGGCTGCTCTCCAAGCAACTGCGATGGCCATGAGTCTGCAGGGGTTGGATACCTGGCATGAGGTTTACTAACAATGGAGTTTGAAGTGAGCTCAGTGATGTTTGGGGTGGGAAAAGAAGGTTGAAGCTGGGGACGAAAGGGGACAACTACTACCGCGGGTCCTCGTTGCAATGTAGGATCAACGGTAGGCAATTGGAGACACTCTCTAGGAAAAATTGTTTGCTCTGGTGGCTCAAGTTCTTCTGTTGGAGGAGGTGCATTTAGGTCAGGTTTAGATTGTGCTACTCGTGCTTCTATCTCGCCTTGAAGTTTCTCTATTTGTGTTTCTAGATCAGAATTTTCCTCCTGCAGCTCATTCTTCTCCATGGTAACCTGCTCAATGAAAGCAAATGCATGAAAAACTTGTTACTAAAATGCAGATAACTTTTGACATCTAAAATCTAATTATCAGTTTTCAAAGTATGCTGCAAAGTTGACAAGCAGAAGCTAGCGGAAAGATTAGATTCTCAATTACATAAATTCAAAGGACAGGAGTAACAAGTGCGATAAGTGCTTACGTAATGTGATTCAGACAGCAGAGACACATTCTCCTTCTTAAGGGCCTCAATCTGACCGAGCAGGTCCCTTAGCAGCTTAGTGGCTTCACACAATATGGACGCCTTTCCATTGTTTTGCTGACCTAGTTCTGTTCAACCCAACCCATCCCAAAAAATAAGGTAGTTAGCAGGGGGGAAAATGGCAAAACTAATATCATATCTAGTAACATGATGGAAGTAACTTAATCTATAAAGTAAAAACCAAAAGTATAGGAAATAGAAGGACAGTTCATACTTAAATTACACAGCCCCCTCTCCCAGTATGAATACATTCACAAATCCCCTAAAGCTAAAATACCGCAAGAGCACCTTCAAGAATGATATTATTTAGGGTGTGTGGGGCTGTTATTTCAAGAAAAGGGAGTATAGATTTTCAAAATGTAATTTGGAGATCTCTCAAGAGAGGGGTCAGGCAGCATCATTTAAGCAAAGCTCAAAAATGAGATTGTGGCTCAAGTAATTACCAAGAGCATTGGCAAGATCGACAAAGAGATCATTCAGATGCTCACGCTTCATTTTCTCCCTTTCAGCCTTGTGAATTCTTTTGGGAATTTTCCCTTGGTTCTTTTTACCAGGACAAGAACTGCAGCACACAAGGATTTCAGAAGATCAATACAGAACTTGCACCAAATGCTCAATCTAAGTTGATGGTGTTGAGCCACTACGACATGTATTGCCACAATTACAACTATTTTCAAGTAATTTAAACTTAAATATATACTTGTGGACCATAAACTACAACTAACAAAAATACCTAAGACAATCAAAAACTCAAAACTAGTTAAGCTTATTCTTGTATTAGTCTGTAACACAATTAAGCCATTACATCAAAAGCCTTGAAACCAATTCAAAGAATTCCTGGCTTGAAAAACATATTTAGAGCAGACTAATTTAGTATAATGGGTAAACAAGTATGCTTTGGAAACAAATGGATCGAATGATGCGCTAGAAAGAAAGTAGCCAACAAAATCTCTTTACATTATAATTTTCAATGTATAGATTTCTTTTTTTTCTTTTTCTTTTTTTTGTTTTGGGAACGTCAATGTATAGATTATTTTAGGCTACTATGGACTTGGAAGGCATATCAACTGACAGTAAAAACCAAATGTCCACGCATTAGAATGACAGACCTGGTTTTTGATGTTCCTTCTAACATATTGACTTCCTCGGCTGCCATAGCGGGAGCTTCTGATCCCATAAAGAAGTAACAAAAACCAGAGATGCCTTCACACAATTCTTCCAGTACAACACAAATTCCTAAAAGTAGACACAAAATAAAAATCCACATCAATATGGTGTGAGATTGTCAGTGGCATTGAACATATAATAGGCAAAACCCCAGTAGTTCAGGAGGCTCTGCAACAAGGAAACCAAACTATCAGTTATTAAGATTAGTCTGGAGGCAGAGGCAGAGCACTCTATCTGCCTCCACTCTGACGCCTCCTCACGGTCCCCCTGTCCATCGATATAAGTCACATGATCGACTGTAATTGGTAAACTAACAAATCCAATTAATGCATAACGAATTTGTAACTAGTCTGGCAGTATTGTTAGCTGCAAGTCTGTAACACTCAACTCATTGAGATCCTAACGCTGTGAGATGCCGAAGAAAGGTAAAGGAAATTGAATCATGTAAAGAAAAATAAAAAGAAAACCACCGTATTTTCTACCGCCAAGATGCCAGCAACAGCAAATCGAATTCCTCATTTCTCCTCTAATTAATTCACGCAGGAGAGAATCAAACCAATTCCCCAGATTTCATTCCCAAAGACCACTTACTCAATGGAAGTCTACCAGCAAGAAACGAAAGGGGGCACACAGAAATTCAATGGATCAAACTCAAAAGACAATAAATCACTTTGAAAGCAATCAGAAGAACACGTAAGCAGAGAAGAGCTCTTACCTCCTTAAAGCCGAACAGACGGGGTTGAGAAGGGAAGGTGAAAAAGAAAAACACGGAATTAGAGTGAGGATAAAATTCAAGGTAAGGCAGGGGATAGAACAGTATGGTGTTGGTTGGGAATTAGGGCGAGAGGCGAGAGAGTTAGAGGGAGGGATATTCTGTACTTTTGTAAAGGGTGGACGAGGAAGGAGGCGGCGCGGAGGAGAGAGAGCGTGGCGGGAAAGGACCTGTCACAGGAACGCGCGTGGCGAGCCCATGCCATTTTGGTGGGACGAAGCACTCTCAAGAAGTCTTCCACGTGATCTTCGCCTGTTCTCCCTTTTCCCTTCTCTGGCGCCCACTCTATCCTCACCCGCCCACCTCATCACTCCTCTCTCTCCCCTGCCGCACTAGTCATGCTCCTTTTTATATCTTTCTATTTATTGTTTAACTAAATACTTTTCTAATCCTAAATACTACCTCCGATCCTAATTATAAGATCTAATTAATTAATTTGAGGAGATTAAGAAAAAAAATTAAGTTAGTTATTTATACTTAATAAGTGTTGTTTTTTCTAAAATATCCTTACTAATCAACTATATTGGCTAGAACTACAATTATTAGAATGACTATATTGGGAAAAAATACATAAATATGAGAGACAAAGTGGATTAAGGTTTTATATTTAGGACCAAAATAAAAGTCAAATAGGGTCTTATATTAAAGACCGGAGGTAGTATAAGACTTTTTTACTAGTGTGTTGTGTATAAGGATCTTATATTTAGAACCGAAAGAGTATATGAATATATATACATATATTATCTTGTATCCTAATTATAAGATCTTATTATAAATTACAAATAAGCTCTTATAATTAGAAAATGAGATAGTATTTTTAAAGAATATTAGAGTCTCCACTCTCCACCCGCTTTACTAATGACAAAAAAAAAAAAATCTTTACGACTCATGTACTTCACCTTAATTTTCAAATCCATCGCTGGGTTCCCTATTTTTGAATATGATTGAGAGTTGAAAAAAATTCTTGCATATTCTCAATATACCATGTCACTTGTGTATTTACTAATAGAAACATGCAACGTTGCATTTACTTATTACTTAATTTAGCGAGTTGTGACCTCTTTTCCAATTCGTTAGCTAATTATTATTTTTAATTAAAAAAGCATGAAACTAAATTTGTTGGGTAGAAAGCTAAAGCGAGAAAATGGCGGACCCACGCACTTCTTCAATCTTCATAGGAGGGTGGGAGTTTGAGCAATTGATCTGACCTTTGACACGGATCAAGGAAGAAGAGGAATAGAAGAAGCACTTTTCAGCCGTCACTCACACACACACTATTAAAATAATTTGGGAGTGCCGTAAATGGGGTGGAAACCAGACCGAGGGGATGACAACACGTCAGATTAAACAAACGCCACGTGACACGGTACGTTAAAAGTATGTGAGCATTTTTTTTTTTTAAATATGCTGCCCAGTGGTTAGGATTTAGTAGGAACGAGCTAGTCCCATCCCCTTCTGATGATGACGTGGCAAGCCACAAAGGAACACGTTGAGGTCAGCTCTGATTCATTTGTCCATGTCAGCCCTCCACTGCCATCAGAGACAGAGGCAAACCGCTGGTCGTCGGCACCAAGGGGAGGATAGGGGAAATAGAAAAAGACGAGGGCGCTTGGGGACAAAAATGTATAAAACGGAATAAAGAAAGAGAAAAGCGTGTGGCATCCACAGTGAAGGGCGTGACGAGAAGGGTAGCCGTCACAGGTGGGCCCCGACGCCTTTGCTTTACGGTCCTTAACATTTCCAAAGCGCGTGCCTCCCACAAATCAAGCCGCTGCAATCAAACAAATGACCTTGGCTGAGGCTCACATGATAAGAGATTTTTTTTTTTTTGACAAGGCATTCTCTCACTGAAGGTAATTCTACTCGCCATACTTTTAAACACTAAATGTCAGTAACTCTCTCAACGATGATTCAAACCTTGATTCTGATAAGAAAAATTTTGATTATTTTGTGATTTATCTTAGGAATTTCCCCTCTTCAATTATTGGGCAATCTGTTTCAAGCCCAAAGAAAATGGAACATCGTGAACGCATAGTGGCAGAAGGCAAAACAACAAGTGGGCATTGATGCCCGGCAAAAACAAAAAAACAAAAAAAAAAGTGGGCATTGATGGCCCCTGGATCCTTTGGTTCACAACAACGTACGGTGAAGTAGGATATTTGGCAATCTAAGCAGGACCCCAAATTTGTCAGAAGCGTCATCTTTCACATTCTCTTGGATCTATCAAGTTGATCTTCAGAGATGGTAGCCAAGATCATCCATCATGGCATGGTATACAACACATTCGTCTTTGCATTTTTAATATTCCAGCTTTTGCACTCCGTCATAATATTTTCAAAGTCAGTTGTAAAAAATTCAAATTTAAAGAAAAATTAAAAGTCAAAAGCCCGAAAAAAAAAATTATTACGACTTTATACCAGTCACCAGTCACAAAAAGTTAAACACTTTACTCAATAATAAACCCAACAACTAAAAGTTTTTTTTCCCCAACCGTCAAAAAAGTGGGTATGTTTTCATTCTTTCCTTTTGTGGGCAATCACTCGTCATTACGCATATACCAGAACCTTCATTGCATCAAGTAATATTAAGTTTTATTCACAAGCATCTATGTCTATGTTCAACTTCATGTTCTTGAGCAGCCAAGCTTGAACCTGCGAACGCTCATTCTTCCATTCAGTGCAAGGGCAAGCAAGTCATGTTCCTCAACGTACCAGAGTTCAGACACCGTTGCCTGCTCATATGGTTGCAGGCAATGCATCAGCATGTCAAATGAAGGTCAGATAAAATTTAGGGGGAACAAAGAAACTAAATTCACAATTTACTAGTGAATGAAAATTATCACCGGTTAGAGTTTTGCACGCCAAATCCATTTGGTACTCAGAATTGCGAACAGAACCGAAAATGAAACCAGAAGGAAAACAGATAATGAAGATATAAAATGACTGACATGTTCATGCTTTAAAAAACAATAGAAAAATATGAAAATTATCAATTAATGATTAAAAAATATAAGAAATATTGAAGAACAAGGAAGGAGACCAAATCTCCCTCCTTCATCGACACCAATCAAGTTCAGTTGAATCCTTAGTTTTCTTCATTTTGGAGAGAACTTGGTCCTTTTGTGGGGAAATAATTAGGCCCAAGCTGAACCAAAATAAAAGAAACTGAGGACTTAATTATAGAATATTTTCTTTTCAGGAACAAAATTCATATCAGTGACACTTTCCAATGACTAAAACGTAAAATGAGTCTATAGAAAAGCATAACAACAAAACAGTACTAAAATGCATATAGTTAAAAATGACAGATGACAGGCTACTATGCACTTGATCTGATGAATTGGGAAGAAAGCTTCACTCTACCAACCAGACGCTTTGATGCTGACTTTTTTGCAATTCTAAAACTTATTGCCCTAGAAATGATATGACCACAAACCTTGAACCCATGGAGGTCTGTGTTGAGTCGATTAACTAGCTCATGGAAGAATTGGAGTTCTTCTGAGGTTGTATGCAGCTCCTATGCGCAACAAAAATTGAGAGGCAATTAAGTGGTGAGCTGAAAAAAGGGATTAAAAAAACATACTTTTCATTTCTCAGGCAAGAAAGCAGGGGTATATTTTGGAATTTAAACAACACGGGGAAAATAAAATGCAGAACTATCATTAACTAACAATTAAAAATTGGAACTCCATAAAAGGTGATTCACCACAATATCAAATTTCAATGTCGAAATTCAAAGGAATGCTTAAACTGCCCTTCATTTTCTTTCTTTTTCATTTGGTTTAGTCTTTATTTAAACACCAGTTGACGCTTTACCATTCCTCAGATATATTACCAATTAGAGTCTGCCCATGCATATATCACAAAACAATAGAACATTATACTATCATACAGTGCAATTTAACCACACTTGCATGTGCACTTAAGCAAAGTAATATCAGTAAGACTTTGTATTCTGTTCACCTCTAATAAGCATTCTAAAGATGTAATCTTTCCCCTTGCCACAGAAGACAGACAAAAGTAAATTTTCAGGACAGTGGCAAATGCAATTGGAGAATATGAAAATCAGCTAAATACATAGTAACGATTTTTAAAGGAAGACTGAAGATGCATACTACCATAGGCAACGCTTTAGGTCGACCCAAAAGCCTTGCAAAAGACGTGTGAAGAATAGCAGCATCATACTGCAGAAAGGATGATACTAGATCAGCCAGAACCAAAAAGCTAAGAAAAGTCAGTGGCATAAGTAGTATTGTCAGATTAAGTTCACAAATTAAATTGAGATACCACCCAGCATAAACCAATCAAATGTCTAACTACCCTTAGTCCTTAATATAAAAACTAGTTCGACTTTCAATTTGGTCCTAAATATAAGATCCAAATTCCTTTTATCTCTCATATTTATCTATTTTTTCTAAGGTAACTCTTGTAGTAGTAGCACATGTTAAATGTTTCATCAAATGATAGTTCTAGCTAATACACTTAATTAGCAAGGGTATTTTAAGAAAGACAACACCTATTTATTACAAACAACTAACTTAACTAATTTTCTTAATCTACTCGAATTAGTCAACTAGCTTTTCGGAGGTAGTATATCATATAGTAGTTGAACAATATAACATAGTACAATGATGGGCCCAAGAATCTAACTGTTAAGCATTTTGCTTCTTATCTTGAAAACAGGACGCAGTAAATGGGAAAGACATTTAAATGGAGAGTGAGTAAACAAATGGGGACCTAAATATAAGAAAGCACAAGTGCACAATAAAATTGTCTTGCGGACTTGTAAGAATCGCAGAGTTTGTAACAGATAGATCAGTTAGAACTTGCTGAACTCTAAAGAGAAAATCTCAGGTTAATAGAGCCAAAGGGAGGACATTTCAGGTCATGCCAAACAAGGCCATGTCCCAACTTCATTCCCCACAAGATGCTAAATTTTTGTGCATGGCGATAGAAAAGATTCTATTAAAATTTTGAAATGTTACAAGGTGCTGAAGCTTCAGCTGAATACGAATAAATTTGCTTAAAACAGAATATTTATTTCATATTGTTTTGGTTCTCACAAGTTGTTTCTCTGGTGCACGTGGAAGCACATTTCTCAACTTAGCGCGAATAGCTATGGGATCTGTCCCAGAAGTGACCTGCATGATAAGCACACATAATTAGTGCGGTGTCGTGAAATGCGGTCTGATATCCTAAAAGATATATAGATATGGTTTCAGATTTTTCATAAAACAGATTAAAGTAAGTTTTTTGATATCCATCGTCTTTATTTAGGGGAAAAACAAAAGAATTGATCACTAATTCAACAAGAAGGTTTGGCCAGTAAGAGTGGCTAACAGATAAGCGTTTGATATTTCCTTCTCATGGTGAAAACAACAATGCCAAAAATTTCTGCCATTAAACCTTAAAATCAGAACGAGTCAAAGAATAAAAGTTCATAGATCGTAAACATACTGACTGTTTGAATAGTAGTGGCAGGTTGGACTTCAGGAAATGGCCATGGTTCAGTTTCTAGAGACACTAAATTCGGGAAAGTTTTACTGTTGCCCTCTCAACCCAAAACAAATTAGTGTTACATCCAATTTTGGATGGGCGGATACTCTTGGCATTCACTGAGGGGAAAAAGACAGAGACCTCACTTAGGGTCAAATACTTCTTAAGTTCTTAATGTTCTCTTGGTCAAACTTCACAATTATTATTTTTTACTGGGAGAGAAAAGATGAGAAGAAAGCATCAAGGAATCATGCATATGAATTGTGCAAATCATCCCTTTTGTGGATGGGCTGAGAGTAAAGAAAAAAGATAAGAGAGGATTCAGATTATAGAAACTAACCTGCCAACAACCCAAAAGCACTCCTGTTGAAGTCAGAACCACCCTATCTAATACAATATTCAAAGGACGGAATGTCTGAGCAACGGCTTGCACAGAGGCTGCTTCAGCATCTATCTGAAAATAAATTACGCTCATGTTAGATCAATGCGTTGCCAAGTAAAAGCAAAAATGTCCATTGAAAGTTTACCTCCTCTTTGGTGGCAGGTACAGGTGCAATGTGGTGCGAGGCATGAAACATGCTGAAGTGGTACATGCTAGAGTTCTGAAACCAGATTGCTAACCGACACATGTGAAAGAATGCCAATGAATTGAAACAAAATATGGGGGGAAGTTGAAGCTATTCAAGTGATTTAAAAATAACTGCTGATGAATGAACTAGAATCTGTTATTTAATCCAAATATAGCTTACCTTTATCAAAGTATGGGTGGAAAATATTCTTTACAGCCTTCCTGTGCATTGTAAGCCAGAAGTGAAAGGTTGAAAATAGAAGACAAAAAATAATGAAGGACTTGCAAATGGTGAGGATACTGTGATAATCTTAAACAGGGTCATCTCTGACTCTCAAGGGTCCATTTTGAAATACATTTGTTTGGCACAAACAGGGGCATCTGAAGTATCCATTTTGAAATATATTTGTCAGAATCTTTTGGTTTTTCCTTCATGAGGGCTCGATAAGGTGTTCTCTCTGCTTAATGATGCACCAACTAGAAGTTTCTAGAGAACTCTAACTCTTACTCCCATGAATATTACTACTATCATATGCATCCTGATTGTCTGATCTGCTTTGCACAAGTGTAATGAGCTGACTGGGTGATGCAACTCATATCAGATAAAGAAGGCGGCACAATAGACAATGACTAGGGTATCAAAATATGATCATCCAATTCCAAACGGTGTATGTACAGGGCAAATATGTCACAAATTAACGAAGATGTATAATAATGATTATTAGTTCTGTACCTAGAGTAAAAGGAGGGAGGGAAGGGGAGGGAGAGGGAGAAAGTTCCGGTACTTACGATATGGGATTTGAGAATTCAGTGCTCAAATACAAAACATTAGCTCTTACAGGAGGATTTGCAGGCTGCACACAGGAAGTAGCCATTAACTGCTAGTCAAAGTATAAATGAATTAACATGTTCAGTTACTTCACATTACCTTTAGCACTGGTGTTACTGATCCATCCTTTAGCATAAAGAGATCAGAAAGAGACAATGACTGGGAGGTTTTACCACGCTTTAGGAAAACAGCTCCATGCTCATCCAGATCTCTTTCCATATTTTCATATAATTTGGATCTTCTTTCCGAGTTTGAAATTTTCGGATCTGATCCAGGCCCTTCCAAACATTATTAACTCACACTCTATGCCCCTCTTGGGACTAATAAGCACATACATGCATATATGCGTACACACAAATTGTCTACCAAAATCAAAATTAGATTTTAAAAACCTTTTTTAACGTCAAGGGATTGGCCTAATGGTTAAGGGCTTGTGATTCCTACCTTGACCCACCGGGTCTAAACCATAAGGCCAGCATCCAAGGGAATTAATTAAAAGACGCTCCATAGGAAATTTCTGCTGATAACTTGTATGGTGATTAGCAAGATGAGGAAAGCCATAATTTTGAAAATTCTAACCTTTCGTAAGAACTAAATAGCAAGTTGAGGAATTGGCACCCTTATGCACTCAAAGCTTCTTTATGATACTCTAGGTAGTAAAAATATAATCTGCTTAAGTCACATAAAAGACAAGCGATTTACTAATAAGATGTGGATTCAAAATGCTGGGTTTTCTTGTTGAAAAGCGGAAGAGGATGCAAGGATTTCTTCAGTGGGGTGGGGTTCGGCTTGAGGAAACAGATTCACGATATTAATTGATACTTTATAACAGAGAAATTCAGAGAAACCCTGCTGAAACAGGAAACAATTACTTCAAGACCCCATCAGTTATATCTTCAGTGCTAGCTAATGGTAGGAGGCTATGATCCGCCTCGCTGGGAATTACGCATCGACCAAAAAAATACACCCGACCAGTTCCTAGTCGGCTAAATTGTCAAATCAAAGATAGAAAATCAATTCTCCATCTGAATTATTGCATTTTCACTAAAGTTATATGGATTTGTTAGCAAGAATTTATTGTTTTCCACCCTTCAAGCTTCAATATAGTTTTTTTTGGGGGGGGGGGGGTTGAGAATTAAACAAGAGGAAGAAGTAATTACCTAAAGAAGATGGTACTACGGCGTGTGAAGAATTGAGTATAGCCATTCGAAACAAGCAGAAGAATAAGAATGCAGAGAGGAGCCAGATCAAAGTCACGGTTTTGGAATGAGTCCACCAGCTAACAGTTCTCCCCGTCATTTTGTTTCCTCGCCCAGTGCAAAATGGCTGAACAGTGGGTAAAGAGTACTAATCAAGGCAGTAGCTTCACCATTATCCATTCACTGATTCGCCCTCATTGTTGGTGATGGAGTCTCTTCTGGCCTTCATTTTTCATACTCACCATTCATTTCACTATTCATCATGTTCGTCGTTCAACTTATATTTTTTTATTCTTTCTTGTTTTCTCCCAAACTTCATTGAAATTCATGCTTATTAATTAAAGAAAAATTATAAAAAAACATTATGATATACTAGCTCTGATCTTAATTATAAAATCTCGTTTGCAAACTACAAACAAGATTTTATAATTAGGATTACAAATAAAATCTTATAATTAAGACCTAGTTTTTTAGCAGGATTAGAGTTATATCAAGCATCAACAAACTAAATTAGTAGATTTGAATACTTATTTTGGCATATCCAAAATCAAGTAAAAAATTTAGACAAAATAAAATGACACATCGCTAACTTAACATTTTTATTTCATTTTCCACTCCCCCCATCTGTGTAAGTAGCTTTTGGAAATGAGCAATGAAAAATTGAAAATATGTAAGATGTATATGTTGCCATAGGCTATGAGTTTTTGATGAGAACAACTCACCTAATTTATTTCTTTTGGTTATCATAGATTATGTCATTGGAGGGAAAAAATTAGGGTTAAGGGGTGCACCCAGCACCCCGAACTATTTACCCAGGTGTGTCCAGTGGCCTAAAGTAATTTTGGGTACATCCAGTGTCCTAAACTAATTAGAATGATGCGTCCATATCCTAGGCTAACATAAATGTTATGTTTAACCGTTACTTTCCTGACTCAACTTAAAGTTGACCCCAGATATTCTACATGGTAGACACATGGGCACCCGATGTGTATTATTCTTACTCAAAAGTCAATTTATTTAGAAGAAGAGGAAGGAAATAAATTCAATTTTGAGTAAGAATAATACACATCGGGTGCCCATATGTCTACCATTTAGAATATCTGGGGTCAACTTTAAACTGAGTCAGGAAATTAACGATTAAACATAACATTTCTGTTAGCCTGGGATATGAACGCACCATTTTAATTAGTTTAGGACACTGAATGCACCCAAAATTACTTTAAGCCACTGGATGCACCTGGATAAATAGTTTGGGGTGTTGGGCGCACCTTAACCCAAAAAATTAATATGATGTTGTTGGCAATTAAATTCAGTTATGTTGAATAAAATTATCGATTTTAATGTATTCAAACTAATTTAACATATTATGTTATTCCAATCAAATTCGAACAATTGATTATTTTAATGTATTGTTCATTTAAAATAAATTTTTATATCACATCGATATTTCATATGATGTTAAAAACTATGTTTATCCTTAAACGATGTGAAAAAATAGGTATTTTAAACTATTAAGTGGTGAAATAGTTCCTCCAAACTTAAAAGCAGCAAAATAAAAGTTGCAATATCGTTCATTGCGTTAAAACAAATAAATAAATAAAGTAAGCTTTCATAAAAATAAGAGCGCGCTATGCACGTAGGCCCACACCACATAATTAACTGTCGCACAGCATTGCGTGATTATGCTTCTAGATTGTGTTAATTACACAAATATCTTTTTTATATTAGAAACATATAGTTTAGTCTAATTAGTTAACAATATTAGAAATATTCTAACAAGATTTTAAAAATATTATTTTTCACTAAAATTTATATTAAAATAAATTTTATTTACTATTTTACCTATCATTCTAATAAATTTTTAAATTATATTTTTACAGTTACATGAATTTTATTCAGTTAAGGCAAATATAAAAAACTTGATAAAAATTTAAATAATTTTTTCAATAAATATATATATGTACTTTGACTAAATATGTTTATAAATTTTTGTAACAAAGATTTTTTTAAAATTTTGAATTATAAATTTAAATAATTCACAAAATCTTTCAGACTTATAACATTTAAACTTTATGATAAACAAAAATTATATATTTAAAATATGCTTTTACAAGTTAAAAGAAATCAAAGTAAATAATTTCTAATATATATGATAAAATATTAAAATTATAAAATTTTATGATTTAGATCAAAGTCAATAAATTTTATAACATATTAGAAATTTTAAAATATATGTATTAGAATTATTTTTTTGTTTTATAAAAAATGGGTATTTTGATTGAAAAAATAATTTAAAGTCAAATTGAATGGTCTGCTGACCGCAGTTTGAGGGGATGAAACTTGAATCTTAAATGTAAGATGAAGGTTTGTGTAACATATATTTTAATTATAAGAAAGATTTATGTACGTTTTTAAAAATAGATAGGAGGTTTTTGTAATTAAAATGAAATAGAAAAATGATCGGTGTATTTAACTCTTCTTTTTTTTTTGGTTTGAGAGTAATATCACTACACTGCCTAATAACTTGTGACATCATTAAGCCAAAAAAATAAATTATAACCCGTTTGGCTCACTAAATTTGCCATAATGGCATGTAATGTAATAGAAGGAAATGGCATGTAATGTAACTCTGCCTATCGCCCTCCTCCCTTTGTTCACTGTCAACGGCTTCCTCCCATTGTCCGCCGTCGGCATCACAAGATAGCAATAGCCGCGCTTTAGATTTGGAGAAGGAAACAATGAACCAAATACAAATTTGATTCAGGTTCAAGAACATTTCCCCCCCGTGGCTTTAGATTTGGAATACGAGTCAACAAGAAGCACGCTTATTGTCCACCTCATCATTATGGGTCTTCAAAGTTCAGGTTTGAGCAAACTCTTCACGGCCTTCATTTTACACCTTGTGGTTTTGGACTGGGAATGGCAATCGTGGCCTTCAGATTTGAGTGAACTCTTCATGGATGAGGAGCACGCAAGGTGCTCGGGGTCATGGTTATAGTTTGAATGATGTGGTGACTCCGATGGTGGCTGTTAGTGGACAGGAGAAGAACACGGGTGAAGATTGCTGCTGATATAGTTCAAAGGATGTGGCCACGCGATGGTGAGGATGAGGGATAGAAAAGTCAAGAACAGATTCAGGGCAGTGGTAATGGGGATTACATGGGTTTTTTAATTAATACAATCCATATCACTGAATTTAAGGGAATTATGATGCTATTATGCGATACCTGTTACATTATTACCTTAGACTAACCAAACATTGAAAATAATGTTGGATTGCGTTAGGATTACATATAATCTTTTTTCATGTAATCCAACCAAATAGGCTCTCATGAGACCAAATGTTGTTAATTAGAATAGTTGAAAAAGCTAAAATACCCTTTAATGACCAAACAAACCATATACAAAGGCTCATCTCTTTTTTGGGGTACGTATTACATTCTAAAGTTGTTCTAAACAAAGCGCAATATCGTCCCATTATATGTCTCTCTATCTGAGAGGGTGTTTAGATTAAAATCAAACCATAGTTTTAAAAGTGATTTTACGATATGCGAAGTAAATATGTAGAGAAAATTATCTCAATTTACGAAAAAAAATACTTTTAAAAAACACTTCTAACGGTATCCAAACACCCCCTAAGTCATTAGAATGATTCTATAGTTGATTTTTTATTATTTATTAAGCTCTATGTTAATTACTAGGGTCCATAAAAACAAGTTTGTCTCACAGGGGTGTGGTCATCTATTAAACATGTTTCATGTTATATATTCAAATATATATTTTGATTTCCCTGGGCAAAAAAAATCTACATTTTGATCTTTATGACAAACTTAACATTGATAATTTTTCCCCATATACATATCCAGATGTTTTGAACCTTAAACCTCTACATATAACCGCAGTTCATCTCATCCCTTTCAGGCTATCACTTACGTTTTATGAGTGACCGTTAATTCAATACCAAAAAAAAAAAATTCACCACAGAAAGTACTTTAATTTCAAGAATATGTTGGTAAAAGTGAATGCGACAAACATCATATTATTGCTGAGCCGATTCATTAGAAAAATCTCATCAGTATTTCCATTATTTGATTGTGTTTCAACTGAATTAAATTGTCAACCGCATAATGTGCCCAAAAAAAAAAACTAGTTTTGTTATGGTTAAAGATAAAATTGATTTTTAAGATACGCACCACCCAAATTCATCATGGGGTGAGTATAATAATTCATCCAGGTTATATTATTGAGCTTTTTGGTGACTACATAAAAGGGAAAACAGGTTTTTGCCATTCAAAATATATAAGAAGTAACACGAACTCGGCCAGATTAAGGATTTTTCTCCCAAACTCTACGAAACTCCTATATATATATATATAAATATATATCAGAGACTGCATTATAGTTTTTGAAATATAATTGTCCATCTCAGATATATATTCCAAACATAACTATGTGCGTAATATAATATTTAAAGCAAACTATATAACTGTCTAAGTACGCCGGCGCCAAACTAAATCATGAATCTATATTTAAAGCAAGCCACAATATTTATAATAACTATTATGAACAGTACAACTTGAAATAAATTTTATATATATATATATATATAGATGTAAAGCAGTGAACATTGAAATTATAACTGAGGGGAAATGGCAAGCATATGTGTGTGATGTAGAATAGTGGTAGAGAAATAAGGGGTAGATGATGAGGTGGTGGGTCTGAGTAGATCTTATGACGTCTTAAAACTAGAAACCACCAACGTGTAGGCTGACTGGCTGAGCCCCCACGTGATCCTGCCGCCACCTAATGATACTACCCCCCAATCAACTCTTTGCCATTTCACTCTCTCAACCTATATATCTTTGTCTATCAAACTAATCTACTAAATATTAGTTCTGATGTTTAATATAAGATCTTGTTTAGTTTTTAATTTAATCATAAATATAAGAACCTAATTTATTTTGTTTTCATGTTTATCTTTTTTTTTTCCTAAAATAGTCTTTATAGTAATTACATATATTAAATGTTTCATTAAATAGTAGTTCTAACTAATATATATGATTAACAAAGGTATTTTAGAAAAGACAATACGTATTTGTTATAAATAAATAATTTAACTAATTTTTTTAACCTCCACAAATTAGTCAATTAAGTCTTATATTAAGGATCAAAGTAGTAATATCTTAATTACTGCTACACATTCCATATCTCAACACAAATCTCATTTAATTAATGCATGTTTGGGATAGCATTACGAAGCCTTAAAAATCAGTTAGGACCCAAAAAAAAAGGCTAACTAAACGGCAAAAATTATGTTTGACATAATTTTATAAGAAACTGATTTTTTGTCCAAAAGCCATTACTCTAAGGTTCCGTTTAGTACGAAGTATTGAAAACGATGGATGGAGATTTAATTTGAATTGCAATTAAGAAAAATCATTAAAAAAAGTTTTTAACATGAGTAATTGCTTATTACATAGGATTAGACAAACTCATCAAAGTGGGATTCGGGAATACCATCTCTCCTCATGGTATTCCCTAATTCCATATACATGGGTTTGTTTAATCCAATATAACAAGCAATCTCTTATGTTAAATACTTTTTAAATATATTTTCTCAATCCCACTCTTAATTCCTGCTCTTTATTTTTAATACTTCCTACCAAACGGGACCTAAGGTTAAAACAACTTTTTTTTCCTTATGTTTTTTGACTTTTAGCTTTTCTTCGCATCTCTTGCTTTGAAAAAACTGATATTTCAATATATTATTCAAGTTGGGATAATCAATAAATTATTCAAGTCGGGATAATCAATATATTATTCAAGTCGGGATAAATGTGAAAAAGTTAGTTGGGAGATAAACATCATAGTTATCGTCAATAATCTAAATAAGCCCTTGTTAGATCATGCGCGTTTGTTTGTCAGATACTACATCTTGTCTAGATCACATTTCATCAGAATTCAGACAAGCGACGTGGGACTTTCAAGTATTTATATATGTTGAATTGTGTGTTAGATGGGGACCTTCAGGAAAGTGATATATATATATATATATATATATACACACACACGTCTAATATTTGACGGTTTTTATAAACAACCGTCAAATAAGCATTATTGGAAGAAGTAAATTGCACTGAACTATTTCTGTATTTGCCTAAGTAATGACATTCTTATGCTTCGACAGAGGATTTTAAGATCCTTACCTATTGGTATTGATCAACCCAAATTTTCATACGCTTGTTATCATATTTTAGTTGAGATTGAACTTTATTTTATTTTATTTTCAATTTGCATATATTGATGATAGTTTTTGCATATATTTATCATTAATCATTTGTTATGGGCCACAAAATGTGTCAGCTGAAATGATTTCAGACTTACACACACACATATATATCATGAATTATGAATCAAATCTAATACTTGAAGTTAAAAAAAAAAAAAAAACTGCTGCTACTAATGTTTGATTCAGATATTGACAAACAAAACATTTGAAGAACAACAAGATCTTTCATATAAGGCTGGATCATATGCTGATTTTTCATCTATCCCTCATGGACAATCAAATTTGATTTTCAACAATCAATTAGTTTTGAGATATGCCGCATTAGTTGCAACATTATATCATTTAGTTACACATTTTTAGGAAATATTTGATGATTAAAAAAATAAATTAGTAGTTTGTTTCAGTCAAAATTTATTTCTTGTATTTAGCCAGATAGCGATTAATTTGTGCTGATTTTTAGAAATTTTTTGTTACAAATTGAGGTAACAGAAGCCAGATTTTTTCAGACAGTTATGGATACATGCATAGAGAAACAGATGAGCTTGGATTATGGTGCTTGATCAATTACAATATTTAGGAAATTTTTTATAAGATAGGTTTTTTTTTAAGAACTCAAAGAATTTATTAGACAAATTATTATATAGCAACGATGTATAGGATTTTGAATTCCATAAATATAACATCTTTATTTTATATTGTTCGCTTGCTATCATTCTTTGATTATAATATATGTTATAGTAAATATTAAAAATAAAAAATGAATAAAGATATATAATAAAAAATAATTATAAAATATCAAGACCCTTACTTGACAGTTATTAAGGGGCTTACTTGACTGTTCTTGTGAATAACCGTCAAATAAAATGTTAAAAAACATCAAATATTTGTACATAGCAAATATGACGCATCTTACTTGACACTTACTTGACACTTTTTTTATAAATCGAAATAAATTTATTTACATATTTACTTCGTATACTGTAAAATTACTTTTAAAATTATAATTGGGTTTCCATCTAAACACTTTTTTTAATCTGCTCATCCTTTTCAAAAATTTGGTGGTCTAGCTAGCTACGTGGACTAGTTAGCTAGCAAGTCCCAAGCCATTCGATTTTTGGAACACTTGAGATCATGTATATAGATATTTTCAACTGGGGACCAAGTATGTATAATTGTCTGTATGTGTAGTGGTGTACGACATGGGATTAAATACCATGTGGGCAACGGGTACGACCCAAGGCCTCAGCATTTTGACACACACATTATATTCGGTGGTTTTTTATGCTAATAAATGATAAATGATGTGGGTATCAGGGCAATTAATATATTGAGCAAATATTAAAGTTCTCTACCTTGCATTTAACCTACGTACTCGCTGGTGACATCAATGTTCTGACATTTTTGTTTGATCCCACGCACATCAAGTCTCGGTTTCTGTTAATAGTAATACGTAGTACCTTCGGGATTTCAAATTTAGTCAAACTTTCATCTATATGGTCGCAAAATTAACAAGAATGTTTCTTTTTCTTTTTGAATTGTGATCGACGATCATCATCTGCAGGCAGAAAATGATGAAATTTGATTTTGTGAGTTGTTGCAGAAACTGATGCTCACTTGTCAATTCTCATCATCCATTCGTCTGGCCGGCAGGTAACCACATAAATGATGGAGGCAGAACTGATTATTTTTTTAAAAAAATTATTAAAACCAAATGAACCAGGCATATCATTTTTTCCCATATATTTTGAATGATAGAAAGTGATAATCCAGCTCAAAGCTGAGTTCTGTCCACATCTAGGCCACCAAGAATTCATTGCTTGCCGGTCTTGTTGCTCTAAAATGGACAGTTCATGTTCAACATTGCGTCTTCAATATAATGGCTATAGGTCTTGTTTGGGACCACAATTACAAACAAATATAAGCACATTTCATATAAATCGAGATAAAACTCTTCTCACATGCTTGTATCATATTTTCTAAATTAAAATTAAAATACTGTTTATAAGTTATTCTAAACGAGTTCTTAATTTCGTACCTCATTTTCAAAGAAGTTTCAAAGACAACCACTCAACAGCTGGCTGTTTTATATTGATTTTAATTATATTTATGCAATTAGGTAATTATTTTATATATCTTAAAACACTGGTCCACCCATTGCGGTTATTTAATGTCTGTCTCCCTTCTCGTGGAGGAGGTTTCGCCAGCGCCAAAAGTGATTTGAACTGAGAGACGTACGAGAAGGAACTGATAATATAACTACACACACACACACGCACCAATGACAAAATTTAATAATCATAAACCCGTGTCTTTTTTTCATTATTGGAATCTCATTCTCAATATGGCCAATTAACTGACACTACAAGAATGAAATATATACACTTATTGCTATGTATTATCAATTCAAATATATGCTTTTCGGGTGCAGCTGTGGTAGATATATATATATATATTTATATAAGTGGAACCTATAGCAAGGAATACTTTTATTGTTTATTCGATTGATGACTATATTCTCATTTATATTAATTAATTAAGTAAGTAAAAAAATATTATGTTAATGATGCATATGGGGATTGATTATGATTCAGGAACCATATATTTTTGGGGTTGCTTTATAGTAGCGTCCATATATAAATAAAGGTAGCTTTGGATTGAGCAGAATAAAATTATATTATTTAATCTTAGTGGTGGGAATATCCTTATGTCAGCTAGCTAGCTTTGCTTCTTTTTTTTTCGCTTTCCCTGCTAATTTCGAATTGTACTAATCATCACTGTTCCTTATATTTTAGTCGGGAAGCTGAGGGGACATAATTAGATTCCGAAGCATGGTTTTCTATATAATCCCAAG
This sequence comes from Neltuma alba, assembly GCF_004799145.2. Lineage (NCBI taxonomy): Eukaryota > Viridiplantae > Streptophyta > Magnoliopsida > Fabales > Fabaceae > Neltuma > Neltuma alba. Next base: position 129,343 of record NW_021633680.1, read on the forward strand.
GGAAATTAAAAAGCAGAAAAGCAAAAAAAAAAAAAAAAAGGGTCCAAAGAAAGCCATTTGCCAACTGGGGAGTGGTAGTTAAACAAGGGAGGCCATCAAAGTTGATATGGCAGAGAGCCAATGATTAAATGCGACCATCGAAAGGTTGGCCCACAGAATGAACGGTGTTGATTGATTGACGGGGGCTGGTTGGTGGGCCCGCTCACCGGTGGGGTCATTATATTATTAGCTACCGAGATTTTTTTATTTAAAGATTTAAGACTCGCCGTGGATCTTCCTCTGCTGTGCCGGCAACTACTGTTGTTCCGTGAGAAGGGAAATCTTTTTGTTTTTCTGAAAAAATAAATTTTAAAAATTGGAGGAATGATCCACCTGTTTGTCAGTGAAATTGTACATTGGTTCAGGCAATGAGCAGCAGGTGGGGTCCACCACCTGAAGCAACACCTGGAACCGATAAGGTCGTGACCCCACAGTACTATTACCCCCCCTTCCCTCTCTGAAAAATCTTAATCATTGATGCGGTAAAAACCTCGAACTTCATGGCGCACAGTGCAGAATCTGAAGGATGAAATTTAAAAAAGCGCTGTAAATTTGGGGGTATTTGGATATTTTTAGAAATAATTTTGAAAAATATTTTTTTAAATGTAGATAATTTTTTTTATATATTTACTTTATATATCGTAAAATTACTTTTAAAATGATGATTTAGTTTCTATCCAAATACTATTTAATATGTTGTTGTTATTATTACTTCTGCTTCTTAATATAAGAGCTGATTTAACTTTTAATTTAGTTTTAAATATAAAATTTTAATCCATTTTATTTTTAATATTTATTTTTTTTTCAAGTAATCCCTATAGTAATTACATGTGTTAAAGAGTTATTATCAATTTGTAATTCAAATACACATGATTAAATAACTAATTTAACTAACTTTTAATCTCTCTAAACTAGTTAATTAAATTTTATATTAAAAATATGAGATAGTATAATTTATTGTAATGCTTAGCTATAAATGCTGAATTTATGTCTGCCTTGCGGTAACACTGTTTTATCCCTCTACTGTCACACGCACGAACTTGTGGCCCATAAAGGTGGTGACAGATATTTATTTCTTTTAGAATAAAAGAGAAAAAATAAATGAATAAAACCCTATAAAATGCCAGTTAGGTAGGAAAGGAGGAAACTTACCCAAGGCCAGGGAAGTGAGTCGTTTTCCATCTTCTGTTGAACATAAAAAGCATAAAATTACAAAGTAAAAGGCTGGGATGTAAAAAAGAAAAAGAAAAGGTAAAAAATTGCACAAACAATGATGGTAAGATATCGTGTAGTGAAATAATTCGAAAAAAAAAAAGGAGACATATAAAAAATTTTGGAAAAAAAATAAATAAAGAGGCACCCAAATACCCCCATTGTTAAATAGTGTCATCATCTTTCCTCAAACCCTAAAAAAACCCTCTCCTGATATGTCTTTCCTTCCTCCTTCTCACAGCTCCTCGCGCTCTCTTCCAAAATATATTAATCACACCAAAAAAATTTAATCTGGGAAGAAATAAATTAAACTGAATTTTTAACAACAATCAAACCTCACGTGTGTCAATACATCATCAAACAACTACACATGTAAGGAAGCACATCATGATGATCCTCTCTATGAGTGGTGGCTGGTGGTGTCGTGCCGATCGTCGCCTCCGCCTCCGTGATGTGAGTGGGACCCGCTCGCCTGAGACTCTGACAGCCCGATCACCGGCCGGTACGGGCTCAGCCCTGCCAGCATGCTCAAATGTCCTTCGTTAATGTTGCCGCCCCGCCCCCGGCCCCGCCCCCGCCGCCACTACTTATCCCCGACGAACCTAATTGCTGACTCGGCAATAAGGCCATGGGTGTGGGGAAGTTCATGAAGTGCAACGCACTTGACATGCTTCCCCTATACAATCCACTGTTGTTACCGACGGGAATGTCCATATAGGATCACCGCTCATGACCTGGTTACTTGAATTCGTCAACATCCAAATGTTGGCTGGAATCTGAGCATGGCTGGCCGGGATCGCCCCTGCGCTCGACTGCAACAGATAACTCCCCATTTGATGCTGCGTTGACGACAAGTCCTGCTCCGTCGGCCGCCGTTTCCTTCCCATCCCTTCTTCCGGGGTGTCTGGCGAAAAATCCAACGTCGTAGCAGCCGAAGGCGGACCCTCCCCCTCGCGCAGCTCTTGCTTAGCTTGCAACAGGTTTGTGGTTAGGTTACTGGATTGAAAATTTAGAAGCGTAGAGGCGGGGGTATTATCGGAAGACAAACCAATTCCTGGGAATAGACTCCGGCGCTGTTGGACGGAGAAGTTGGGGTTAAAGTAGGACGATCTTAACTGAGAAGGGACCGACATAGTGGATCCTGAGCTCCTCAAGGATATGTTAAGCGAAGTGAAGTTAGCCGGGATGGTCCCAGTGCCGGTGGCAGCGATGACAGCAGGCTCAGCCTGCTGGAGCAGCCACTCGATGGTCTCACCGTCAGACTTGTGGCCGAGCTCGCGAGTCAGCTGGAAGACTCGAGCTGCACAAAGGGCAGGCATTCTAATGCGACGGCCACGTCCGTCGACCTTGGTGTGGCGGTCCTTGGTGGAGGTTCTCTTAGGCGGAGGCTTCTTATTGGAAGCAGGTTCGGTGGAAGGAACGATCTGGTTGGATCGATTGGGATTGGGGGAGGCAGGTTCGGCAGAGATGGCTAGAGAAGGGTAAGGGGAAGACGTGGAGCAAGAAGCAGCTTCCTGATCTTCTTTCTTCTCGAGAAGCTGAAAGGGAAAGGTGGGACGGTGGTGATGATGGTGGTTGTGGTGGTGGTGGTGGTGGTGGAGATCATCTCCTCCTTCCATTAAAGTGACTGGCTTGTTGTTAGAGAGAGGGAGAGAGGCAGTGTATGAAATAAGCGAGACTATATAGTTTAATCTATCAGTGGTGGGTCTTGCTCACCAGTGGCTATATTTAGAGAAGAAAATGAGCATGAGGGTTTTTCGACTTCACTTGCTTTCTCTCTCGGTACAAAGGGAAGGAATTTGCAGCTGGGGAGAGAGGAAGGGGAGGGATAAGCAGGCAGGCAAAGATAATGAGTGGGAATTATACGGGTGAGAGAGCTTTAATAAAATTAAAAAGCGTGATTTTTATAGCAGAAAAGAGAAAGTTGCTTTTAGTCGGAATTAATATTTTTAATTTTGTGAGGGGAGGGGGGAGGGGGGGTTGGGGGCTTTTTATTGTGGTTGGACAGCGTCTTTGGTTCAGAGTCCACGTGAGGTGCTGTTTTTTATGATTCAATCCATGAAGACATGGGAGGCCGGGGTGGGACCCCATCCCAAGTCAAAAAATTTTAGAGAGACCTGGAAAGTAAAGATTATGGGGCTGGGTCCCACGTCATTCAACTCATCATTTCCTTCTGCGCCTTTGATGAGGAGGAAGCTTTGGGATTCCTCTCTCTTCGGGCCTCAGATCATGACCAACAACGGCACCATTATGTCTTTATTACAAATAATTCAACTTAAAAACCAACCCTTCCTCTCTTCCTCCTTCATCACTTGTGCCGCTTCCAAGCATCTTGGTCCCGAGCTACTGCAACTATCAGTTTCAAAGTCCCTCATTATCCATAATTAGCTTCCCGTACCTTGTACCCAACCCCACTCTTACCTATAAATATATATATATATATATCTCTCTCTTTTTCACTTTCAAAGCGCTCTTTTTACTATAATAGGCATGCTCATCAACTCCCCTCTTCCTGCCATGCCAATCTCTATCATTACCCCCCTCCCTCGTTTTTCACTAACACCTCCTCATCAACTCTAGCTATTATCATTGGTAATGTCACTTGCTAGCCTTATGATCTAGCAGCATAAAAAGCTCTCTGTATAAGAAAAAAATTATGAGTTCAATCCTGCTTATAACTCTCTAAGACAGCTCACCAATATAATACACAAGGGAGAGTCTTTACCTACCCTTTCTAATTCTGAGATTTGAATCTGTCACCTCCAAATCACATGATAGCAACCTTTGTCGTGTTACTCTTACTATCCCCCCCCCCCACTAATTTTTTTTTTTAAAAAAATTATCATTACTTTTACTCACCAATTGTGCCTGAATTCCAAAATACCTGCGGCAAAAAAAAACAGGAAAAATATACTACTCCGGTTCTTGATTAAACAGCTAGTTGACTAATTTGAGTAGATTAAAAAAAAATAGTTAAGTTACTTATCTGTAATAAATAACTACTGTCTTTCTTTAAATATCCTTGTTAATCAAGTGTATTGGCTAGAACTATCATTATTACAAGGACTATTTTAAAAAAAATTAATAAATATAAGAGATAAAGTAGATTAGAGTCTTATATTTAAAACCAAAATAAAAATTAAACGAGTTGTTATATTAAGGACTAGTATATAAGTAGGCTGTATATGTGTATATATGTGAGTGATGAGGTTGTTGAGGGAGAGGAGCAGCAGACAGTAGTAAATGGCAAAGGATGCTAATACTTGTAACAGTACAAATTAAAGGAGAAGAGCGAGTCGCTGTGCAAATGTGTGTGTGTGGGTTAGGGAAGTTGTGTTGATTTCTGGGGAAGCTTTTGTTGTTGCTGCTGCTGAGGTTGACACTACTGTGCCCACCTTCGTAACTTCGTTTTCCTCGCATTTATATTCACTAGGTTGTATATGTCTATTGTCTAGTTCCTCCTCCACCAATATTAAAATGACACTTTCTGATATAATGGACACAGATCATATGCAATCGATAACCAATTAATTAATTAAACACACACAAACTCTTGTTCTCCCTAGCTTGTACTTCTCCCTGGCAACTAATTAATATCACTTCCCACAGTCATATTATTCCTGCTGTGAAAATCCCAATCATTTTGGTCCGTACCCGCAGATCAAGGAGTAAATAATTAATGGAGCCACCAAGATATATGAGCTTCTTATGTTCAAGTATGAAGAATCAATTTAATTCCCTTGGAAATCATCAAATGTATGTGTTAATTAGAATGGAATTTAATTGTAAAAAGAAAAGAAAATGAAGAGTTGGGCACATGAATCCCAGCTTTTTGACACAATATATATATATATATATATATGTATATATCTTATGGTCAAAGTACAAGTCAAGCAATGCGAAGACTAAACGTACCGACAAGTTCACAGAAAGCTCACCTCAATCAAACCTTATTATTATATAGTAAAACACAAATTTACCATATTCGACCGAATTATTACCAGTTATTTCAATCCATTATTTGATATTTCTTTCCTAAACAAAATCTTAAGTTCGAGTCTTGTGAATTACAAACTATCTGCTATATCTTGTTTTGGATCAGCTAGAATCTAATATAGTTAAAGTTGGTATGTAGATAACGATTTTTTCTACTGCAAAATAAAAAATTAAAATGAAAACTAATGATAAATAATTTATTAATTGACAAATTAAATCAGGTCCAGATAACGTAACAATTATAATTTTGATATGCAACAACAATCAGCCGCTAATGAGTCATTTTTTTGCAAAAGAAGTTAAGTTAAATAAAATCTAGGCGAGGGGGTTTTGAAGGCTTACTAGCTAGGGTTTGCAAAGTCTCATTGCGTAAGCAACGACTAAAAAAATTTATATATAAAGAGAAGAACTTTAAATTTTTTTTGTTTGGTGGGGCAAGGAAGGCAAGTGGCATACCGTCCTCTAGGCTTTAGTGACCAAATATTGGGGAAAAAAATCGTTACATGATCAATTATGTGGAAAAATTCATAATATAATTAAAAAACAAAGCTGGACCTAGGTATGAGGATATATATATATAAGTAGGTTACAAAATAACAAGGCTTTATGATCATGAGTTTGGAAAATATTATATGTAAGAGGTAATTTATAATAAAGAGAGCTGCAACATCATTCCCCCATGCTCAATTATTATTCTCAATATTTAAATATGTGATATTAAAGTGTTATTTTAATACAGATTAATTTAAAAAACAGTTGAAGGCTAACTTTTTCCCAGAAAAAAATCATAAGATGGGATTTGCTTTAAAGTATGCATTAATAATTATTGTTTGCTTTAAAAATAAGAATGAAAAGAACAATAGCTAGCAGATATAGGGGAAGATGGCTTCAGACTTGTAATAGGATCATCTTCATTATAATCCTAAGCAAGTGGAAGATTGCTGGGATTTTCATTGTACCCACAACTCAAAAAGAGGAACACATACATATATATACACACGTTTGTAATCTTTAACTTGTCTCTGATCTCTCCCTCTCTCTCTCTCTCTCTATAAAATTTGAATAAAAATTTTGATGTGGAAGAAAAAGACAGGATACCATCCACTAATCAGCAAACATTTACCTCTCTTGTCCTTCAATTCAATTGCACAACCCTCCTGCCTAGCCTGGCCTTCCAAAACTGCAAATTAGTACCTGCATTTTGGTCCCACCTCAATGCTAGTTGTCATATATGAAAATGATTTCTACCCAGGTTCCATTTATTGCTGTCCTCTTTCACAGCTCTCTCTCTCTCTCTCTATATATATATATATATAAGAAAATAAGTAAATGTATGGCCAGCAAAAGTTCCCCTTCCTCTGATTTTATGTACTCTCTCCCATCATCCTTACTATAAGCATCCAATAACAACTTTACAGAAATGGATGAATGTAGTTAAAATTAGTTACTTCTAAAATATTAAAATTATTTAAAATTCATTAGTTATAGGAGTCCAACTAATTAGTTATTACCAAGTTTCATAGTTAGTCAGGAACACTACATGAAAAAAAATCAATACTTTAAGCACAACATGTTATACTATGAAACCTGTTGGAAGTTCTTTATAATAAGAACCAAAGGAAGTATCAGATATAGTTTTCACATGCATAATTCAACGGATGAGTAGGAAGCATCTTTCAATACCCGGATTTCATTGTGTTATCTAGATACTCCTGCGATCCTAAATATAAGACCCTTATACACACTATAAAACCCTCATACTAGTATGTTAAGGGTCTTATATTTAGGACCTGTGGAGTATTTATTTTTTATGTCGACATGGTGTCATTGAGCATAAAATTTAAATTCACAAGTCATAAAAAATTATAGCTAATTTTTTTAAAATAATGGTGCAAATAGTAAAGGAGTTACATGAAAATTCAAAAAAAAAAAAAAACAAGGAGGGAAGAATGATTGGGATGAGAAGGACGAAGAGTTGAAATGGGCATTCGTGTGTTGTGGGGAAAGGGAAGATTATCAGTGGACATGTGATGAAGGGCCACTCTGCTGCCGCTGCCTCCCTTATCAGAGGTAGACAGTTGGAATCTTTGTGAGCATATTGACCCAGCAACCCCTCCTCCAACAACCATTTTTCATTTCAATTATTCCTTAATAAATATTAATTATCTTTCAGATTTAATCACGCTTCTCTCTCTGCTTTTTTTTTTTAAAGCCACGTAACGAGTATAACCATAAAAAAAAAGATACAAAAACAAAGCAAACCAATAGCCCAAAACGAAAAGGCTCGCAAAACATAAAGCCCCACACGAACAAAGCCCACACAAAAACCCAACTTTAATTAAATTAAACTATTCCATAAAACTGATTAAAACTTTCAATTAATTAAACAATTAAGCTTCCACCAAATCTTATCTCATCCAAAGGACAAGTCGAATGATCCGAAACCAGCAAGCTGGGTCCCTGTCCGCTCTCACATGTACTCGTACTTTCAACGTTTCTTGGAATCGTATTGGCTCCTAATTCCACAAATTAATTATTAATCATTTAATTAATTGAAAAACAGCAACGTTGGATGATGCCAAGTTATGCGGCAAACGGCTGGAAAGAATGTACTAATGACACAATCATACCCCAGGAGCTCTCTGCTTGCTTAAACCTGACAAAACCAGCCGCCATCACTGTTGTCAGTCAATATTTGCAACCATCCAGGTTACCACGTCCCAAATAGTTGTTACGTCCTCTCATCGTTTGTGCCTTGTGAAAAGGCTGTCATTTTTTCTTCTTAAAAAAATTACATAATGCTGAAGCTCAGTTGTGTTGTAAGGATGTTGCCACAAATCCTGTCAAGTGCGTGTGGCTCATATAAAGCTAAGATGGAAACTCATTTTCCATGACAGTTTCTCCGGGAACCCAGACTGGCACGGGATTTGCCTATTCTTGAAGTCATTTTTTGGTTTGTTCTACGACAGTCGACGAGGAATTCCGACGAACCAAGGTTGCCTTACTATGAAACTACTTGTGTTAACATGTGAGCGGATCCACTTCTCTAAAGAAATGAGATACTCCTCCGGTCCTTAATATAGGACTCAGCTCTTGAGTTGATTTTAGTCTTAATATAAGAGTCCTTTCTTATATTTATTAATTTTCTCTAAATTACCCCTATGAATACTCCCTCAACCATAATCAAGTAAAAGAGGGAGAGAAAGTATTAAGAAAGATGATTATAGTGTTTTAGAAAAAATATGTCACTTTCTTATATATTAACTAACTTATCTAACTTCCTTAATCTAATCAAATTAGTTAAATAGGTCTTATATTAAGGGTCGGAAGAGTATTAATGAAACAGAAAAGAAACGAGACCTATGTTTCCATGACCACATCCGCAACATGGAATCATGCGTATGTCCAAAAATGTTCTATAAACAAATAGGTAACAAGAAAATAAAAAGAAAATATCCCCATATTTTGCTTGCTCTTCGGTCAATGTGCCATAAACGCGCAACTGCAGCTCAAATTAAACAGAGATACTAGCAGATTTAAGAGAGAATAAAATTCTCTCGTATATTTAAAATAAAAAAACCCATATAAACAGATTGTACTGTTTCCTTTTTCATCTCTTTCAAATGCATTACACTCATTTGCTTTCATGACAGCAAATGATCTAGATTGTTGAGATAGGTAACTCAAGCAGATTTCTTAAGAGAAACAATAGTTAGTACGAAAACAAACATGCCTTGACCCATTATGTGGAACCGCTGCATGAATTATCACTTGGAAAAGCGCCCAAAAAAAAAAATAGAGAAAAAAAAATCAAACAGCTATACACTAACTGACATGGTAATGATTATAGTTAACTCCATTTAGAGTTGTAGTAAAAAAGTGTAAAAAAGCTAATGTAAAACATTAAAAAAAAAGTCCATCAGGGGATGAAACCAGCAGGGCAGAAGCTCAATGGATAATAAAATAAATAGAATATTGATCATAGCAAGCGAGTGCCCTCAGCACACCTGCTGACATTAGTTAAAGAGGGTGGCCTAATTAGCATCCCCTAAAGCCCACTCCACATCAACACTAATCCATAAAACCAACAAAACTTAAAAGGACACCCCACCATGATATGTTCTCTCACTTGCCATCATCTTCGTCACCCTCATCATCATCATCATCCTCTTGGTCTTCGTCACATCTTCAGAGTCATCTTCATCCTTTCCTACCAAGAAGGAAAATTGATAATGGCAGATGTTTAGTGCGCTAATGGTTCCAACGGCAATCACTAGGGTTCAACCAACTGGTGGAAAAAAAATACCTATTCAACTTATCAAAACATCCTCAGCACGTAAAATAGTGTGGCTCCTTAAGGACTGAGGAGGGAGGGGGAAAAAAAAAAAAGCGGAAAGAGAGAAATACTACACAAGACCCAAGTTTTTTCTCCTTTGACAAAGTTTTAACTATACCATCCACTAAAAGCATTACTATAAGAACCCATAACAAACAATGAACCAATGATTACCTTCCTCTAATAAATTATAACATTTAATCAACACTGCAAGAATATTTTTCCAATCATCCAAGGGATAGTCACAAAAATAACTCTTCACTTACTCATCATCATCCCATCTTCCTCATCAATATCCTCTTCATCAGGCT